>NW_017617849.1:5872500-6075000 GCF_001879475.1 Ipomoea nil | reverse complement strand
ATTATCATAATAATTACACCAAAAAGGTAACAATATATAATTATTAGGTAATAATATTAATAATTAATTATTAAGGTAAGTATAATTTATTAAAGAGGGGATATAATTTAAAAAGTAAATTATTTATTAGATTACCTAATATAATTATCTTACTAATTGATTCCATGCTACTATGTATAATTCATATATTTGAAAACTTTTTAAATCAAAATATCTATTAATTGCCTTAATAATTAAAATAATTGTTAGTCAATCAATATTCAATAGTACTAAAAGTATTATTTGAATTTTTATACAAAAGATATAATATTATTAAATCGAAATAATTAAAAATAATGTGTCCACATTACAAAAGATTTTATAATAGTAATTTTTATTGCATAATAGAATTTGGAAATTATTAAACATTGTTTACAATTATTAAACATTATTTATGGTAATTATTGTATGACATTTAATACTAAAATTATTAGGTAGAATTTTTATAATTAAGGTATAATATTCTTAAGGTACAATATTGCTTGTATATGGTTTACCCGTATTAACCATCATTATATTAAATTAATATATAATTCTTTTAATATAATATATTATTAAATCTAAACATATGATTAATATTTATTCAATATTATTACGGAAGTATTAGAATTATAAATTTTACTCCGTATTAAATTTTAAATGGCTTAGCATATCGAAGCAAACATGGTAAGTCAATAACATTATTTTACATTAGTAAAGTGATTTTATATCAAGGAATGTCAGATGAAGAATAAAATCAAAATAATACTCTATTGAAAAAAAGCCACAGTACTTAATCATTTTTTTTCCTAAAAAAAAAAAATTAAATGGCAAGAAAAACGTCTTGAAGGGAGAGACAAACTACTCTCTTATTACAAAAAATGTACACTTTAAAAACAGAGAAATTGAATCGAAACAAAGTCCAATGCTTTGATATATTGACAACTAAAAAATGCTTTTAATTTCATTTTGGTTTTTATTGTATTCTTAGTATGCTTCCCTCTGTAAGTCTATATCTATTTACATATACACATAATTCGTCCCTCGATCACAAAACTTTATCATCTTGATAAGAAAGGAACTCTATTGCTTCCCGATCAATCTTTCTAGATCCGTATCTTCTCCACAAAAATAGACAAACAAAAAATATATATATCAACATTTTTTCTTATGAACCACTTTTGTTGTTTAAAAACCATAAAATACAAAAAAATAAAAACAAAACAAAACCCAAAAAGAAGAAAAAATAAAAGAAACTAAGATGATGAAAACCTCACCAATGCAAATCACGTATCAACCTCAACTGTGGAAGATTACAGGATGATTAGAAGTCTATTGCTTCCCGATCAATCTTTCTAGATCCGTATCTTCTCCACAAAAATAGACCAAAAAAAAAAAGAATATATCAACATTTTTTCTTACGAACCACTTTTGTTGTTTAAAAATCAGAAAATACAAAAAAATAAAAACAGAACAAAACCCAAAAAGAAGAAAAAATAAAAGAAACTAAGAATGAAAACATCACCCGTGCAAATCACGTATCAACCTCAACTGTGGAAGATCACAGGATGATTAGCAAAAATCAATGAAATAATTAACCTTAGTTGGGGTTGTGTATGGTCATATAAGGTGTATTTATACACAATGGATGAGATCAAAAGGGTTTAGTATTGAAATTATAAAATGGTAAGAGATCTCAAGAAAGGTAAAATCTTTAATATTATTGAAATGCCATATTTGTCTAAATATTTGATATTACAAAAATGCCTCTAAGTTTTGGGGGGAAAACTTGGCTAGGAGGATTTTACTTTTATATATATATAGATAGATAGATTAAAAAATAAAATTAAAGAAAATTATAAACAAATCTAATATTTGAGAGTATATATTTATTTGAAATTATAAGATTTGTATATTAGTGTTGAAATTGATTACTTAAAAATTATATTAGGAAAAATCTAAACAAAAAATAGAAGGAAGATCATGGCTAATTGATATTATTTTAAGTAACAAAAATGGGCAAATACCAATTTTGGTCCCACGAGTATTAGCAAAATGACACAACAGTCTCCTAACCTTTTGGAAATTGAAATCAACAAGTCCGGTGAGGCTTAGGGAGAGCCTTTTTGGTCCACATATTTAATTCCTACCAATTTTCATCCAGGACTATTGTTTTAGTTAGTACCAATTTTCATTCATGACTATTGTTTTAGTGCAAAAATTCATTCCGCTGGTCACCTCTTCGTTTAAGATATGCCGACATATGAAATTATTAGAGGTATTCTTGGTTTTTTTCAAATTAAGATCACAAATTGAACATGAACAAAGGAAATTAAACCCTAAAATTTATCAAATTCGTAATTCTCATTGTCAAATTAAGATAGGATGATGGAGAAAACTGTTAATTGGTATTAAAATAATAGTCGCAATCATATTTCATTTAAAAATAACTTTTTTTTTTTAAGAAAGGGAGGGGATAACCCAAGATCACTAGTTGATCCTCACTATGTTCATGGCACCAAAGAGACCAAGCTCATCTTCTCGCAATTGTCTCCTTATACTCTTTGAAGTCAAGCTGAAGTTCTAAATTCTCTCATTCTTCTATAAGGCTCCCTCTTGCAATAATAGAAAGAACATCAACCAAATTTAAAAATAACTTGTAAAAAATATTATTATATACACAAGAGTTAAAATTCTTAATAATACAAAGAACCTCAACCAAATTAATCGAACAATTTAATAACTATAAATATTTAAGTTTGACTTTCCTACAAAGCAGCTTAGAGTTTTCTCATCACCATCCATAATGTATCTTATTTGTAAAAGAGTAAATACCCAAAATAGTCCCTCGACTATAGCTAAATTCACAAATTGGTCATCGACTTTCAATTTCAACCAATTAAGTCCTTAACTTGGCAATTTTAACACAACTTGATCCTCTGTCTATTTGACCGTTTGTTGACTGTTATTTTTGAGGATATATATGTAATTTCATGGTCTATCGTCGGGTTTTTAAGGTTCCAGTTGCATTTCAAAACCACACTGTTAGATTTGAATCCACTGTCGAAAGCAATCTACCAAATCCGGTCGCCTTTCTTCATCCTCCCTTTGGATTCAATGTAGTTGAGTTCATACCAGAGCGAAGAAGACGACGTGTTTCTGAACCGGTGCAACGTCATCCTGGAGGCCTCCACGTGCTCCGACGAGAGCTGAAGGTTCTTCTAGAGATCGTCGATCACGGTCAACAAATAGTCAAATAGATGGAGGACCAAATAGTGTCAAAATTACAAAGTTAAGGACTTAATTGGTTAAAATTGAAAGTCGAGGACCAATTTGTGAATTTAGCTATAGTCGAGAGACCATTTTAAGTATTTACTCTTTGTAAAATGGTGTTGAGTATACCAAACAACAAAACCCCTCGAAAAAAAAGAAAAAAAAAAACCCTCCTGTGTAAAACGTAGTTGTTCCTGCCATCATTTTTCCTCTTTTGTTGTTTCTACTAGATTTCCTCTTTTTTTTTTTTTTTTTTTTTTTTTTTTTAATTTTTTGGGAGAGGGTTTGATTTTTTTAGATATCTCGAATTTGGGAAGAAAAAATGGAGAAAATGAGAAAACGATGGAGAAAGGGTTGAGGGAGAGAGTAATTTATTTTCGGGAGAGACAGCTCTCTTCGGAAAATGTGGAAAAAAGGTTGGGGGAAAGAGAAATTTATTTTTTGGGTTGACGGTTTTCTTTCGAAGATGCGAGAAAGGGTTGGAGGAGAGAGAAATTTATTTTCCGGATAGACGGCGGAAGATCTGGGAAAGGGTTGGGGAAGAGAAAATTTTATTTTTCGGAGAAACGGTTCTCTTCAGAATATGGGAGAAATGGCTGGGAAGGGGGATATTTATTTTCTAAAAAGACGGTTCTCTTCGGATAATAAATGCCCTAGGTGCATGGCACGTGCCACCACTAGCGTGTTTGCTTGCCGGCACGTGCCGGTTAGGTGTGTGACAATTGTCCTCCACCAATAACGTATTCCTTTTTAATATTATTTCTTCCTTTTTAAACACTCAACAATTACTTTTTATTTAACTAAGCTAGTAAATTACACGTATGATGCACGGATAAATTCTTTTTATTATATATTTAAAAATAAATAAAATTAAAGAAAATTATAAACAAATCTAATATTTGAGAGTATATATTTATTTGAAATTATAAGATTTGTATATTAGTGTTAAAATTGATTACTTAAAAATTATATTAGGAAAAGTCTAAACAAAAAATAGAAGGAAGAGCATGGCTAATTGATATTATTTTAAGTAACAAAAATGAGCAAATATCAATTTTGGTCCCACGAGTATTAACAAAATGACACCAAAGAGACAGTCTCCTAACCTTCTAGAAATTGAAATCAACAAGTCCGGTGAGGCCTAGGGAGAGCCTTTTTGGTCCACATGTTTAATCCATACTAATTTTCATCCACGACTATTGTTTTAGTACCAACTTTCATTCATGACTATTGTTTTAGTGCCAAAATTCATTAAACCCGTCACCCATTCGCTTAAGATATGCCAAAATGTAAAATTATTAGAGGTATTTTTGTCATTTTCAAATTAAGATCCCAAATTGAACATGAATAAAGGGATTTAAACCCTAAAATTTATTAAATTCGCAATTCTCCTTGTCAAATTAAGATAAGATGACGAGAGAAAGTGCGAATTGGTACTAAAATAATAGTCTTAATCATATATTCATATTCCATTTAAAAATAACTTCTTCTTCTTTATTTTTGAAAAAAAAAATAGTGGGGATAACCCAAGATTACTAGTTGATCCTCACTATGTTCATGGCACCAAAGAGACCAAGCTCATCTTCTCGCAATTGTCTCCTTATACTTTTTGAAGTTGAGCTAAAGTTCCGAATTCTTTCGTCTTGCTATAAGGCTCCTCTTGCAATAATGAAAAGAACATCAACCAAATTTAAAAATAACTTTTAAAAAATATTATTATATACACAAGAGTTAAAATTCTTAATAATACAAAGAACCTCAATCAAATTAATCAAACGATTAATTTAATAACTATAAATTTTTAAGTTTGAATTTCTTAAAAAGCAGCTTAGAGTTTTCTCATCACCACCCATAATGTATCTTATTTGTAAAATGGTGTTGAGTATACCAAACAACAAAACCCCTCAAAAATAAAAAAAAAATTTAAAAAAAAAAAACAAAACAAAACCCCTCCTGCCCCCATTGCAGTGTACTTGGACTCGGCAGCATGGAAACCAAACCCAAGCCTCAAGCTCCAAGAGCCCTGAAAGTCTCCAACAAGACCCCAGACACGACAAACAGCTAATGTCTACAAAGAGTCAATTCTTTTACTAAAAATCCGATTCTTCTTTAAACCTCTGTGTCGCGGTGTTTTGTCTCTTTGCCCTTTGTTTGCTTCTTCTTCCTTCATTCAATTCTCCCGTTTCCCTTTGGCCTTTTTAAGTTGGAGTAATCTCTCTGACGCAGGGACTTTCTGCAGGATTAGAAGCCTCTCATTCTTCTTGTCATTTTCTCCTCGACTAATTTCACTTGCACTTTAAAAGACTCCTTTTTTTTTTTTTTTCCTTCTTCTACTTAACCATTTTTCGTTCTCTGAAATTCGATCTTCTATTTCACCATGATGAACTGAGAAACAGAGGATAAAGGGGGAAAGGGGCTTTAATTTCCAACCGTGTGGGGCCCTCTCTCTCTCTCTCTCTCTCTCTCTCTCTCACAGAGACAGGGAGAGAGACAAACGGCGTTGATGTGACTTAGGTTGCTTAGAGCTGCCGGAAGTGGGAAGGAATGGTGAGGAAACATGGATGGCAGCTGCCGGCACACACCTTTCAGGTATGCCCTTTTTTGCTTTTTCCTCATTTCACCTTTTTAAAAAAATTAAAAATTGCTTCTTTATTGATTATAAGTTCTGTTCACTACAGTTCTTACAATTGCAAATCTAGTGCTTGTAATAACTACTGGAGGAATTATTGAGAATTTTCCAAAGGGAAATTACCCTCAACAAATTTATCCTTTTCTGCAAAATGGTTTAGTCTTGATTTTCTGCTGCCTGGTGGCTGAAGAGCATAGGAAAAACTATTGGATTAAGAGACGTTTAAGAAAGATGATAAGAAACAACTCTTCTAAAGAATGGAGCAGTTTGTAGTTATAGATATGATGGAGCTCTTTTGTGAGCTTAAAAGAATCGATTTTTTTCTGTATGGTTCTTTGACATGCTAAAAGACCAGATATTAACTCTGTGTCATTCCCTTACATATAACAGACGTCATGGCCTTCAGGGTTCTTATAATTTTATACCGTAGTTAGTTCATGAAGAGTGTTTGCCAATCGTTAGGGTTACAGAAAATATCAAGATGGTGTACCGTAGTTCTTTGAGTTCTTGGTGTTTTCAAATTTGTTCGTTTTTTAGTAGAAATTTCTAATTTTCGGGCTATGCTTTTTGTAGGTTGTTGCTATAACTGTCTTCTGCTTATTAGTGGTTGCGTTTTACACTTTCTTTGCTCCTTTCCTCGGTGGACGAATTTGGGAGTATGCTTTGCTTGGAGCTTATTCACCTGTGGTAAGTTATGTTAGATATAAATAATCTAACGATACATAATAATAATCTACGAGAAACCTAACCTCGTAGATCTCTAGCCACAGTTGATGTCTTTGTTGTATTGCCTCTTGAATGGTAGACCGTTAGCCATATATTTGTCTCATACTTGACTCAGAACCACAGATGGTGTATTGGTGTCTACTGAGCAATATGAGTACCGTAACTGAATGTGCAATACTGCAATATAATGAAAATCTTGTATCCCATCAATCCAGGTTTATATTAGGCATAGAGTCTGGTTGAATAACAACTTCTAGTTATTCAAAATGTAGAAGTTAATTAAGATAGCTGTTCTTCGAGGTGCTATTGTGGTATCAGGTGCATGAGAATTGATCTCCCTTGAGCTATTAATAGATATCTGATATCACCTGGTTAATTTGTTGCATGGTTACTATGTTGTTCTGTAATTCTAATAATATATTCTTTAGTGTTATTTATGAAACTCGAATATTTTATGAATTCGTGCCATTATTTTTCCTAATGACATTAATCCACGGTATCTGACTATCTGTCTCCTACTGCAGGCACTTCTTGTTTTTTTTCTTTATGTTCGCTGTACTGCAATTAACCCTGCCGATCCCGGTATAATGTCAAAGTTCGATTCTGATATATTGAGTAATACGAGCCCGAAACATGGATTATCTTCAAAAGGCCTTTCCAGAAGGTTTGATGAACCCGGTACTGGTGCACAGTCTTCTCCATCGTCAGTTTTACGAAGTCCGGTTTCCGCATCCAACTCTGGTAAGAGGAGTCAACTAGAGGCCGAGAGAACGGATGGTCGAGTGATTTCGTCTAGAAGAAAGTCGTCTTGTTCTAAGATTGGAGGATTCCTCTGTGTGCTGTTTGTACACCGGGATTGTCGGGGAGAGGATAGTGCGGTGTCTCAGCAGGAAGGTGCAGCCGAAGACGCTTTGTTCTGCACATTGTGCAATGCTGAGGTATTTAGTGCAGCGTTTACGCGATATTAATTCACGGTATTTGAAATTATGAATCCCTCTTTCAATTTTCTGTACTTGTGGCTTTTAGGTACGCAAGTTTAGCAAACATTGTAGAAGTTGCGACAAATGTGTGGATGGATTTGACCACCATTGCGGGGTACGTTTTTAGTTCTTCTATTTCTTGACACAGCCCCCGGATTTCTATTTCTATCGAGGAAGCTAATTAAGTTTTGTTGGATGTTGTAGTGGCTCAATAATTGTATCGGACGAAAAAACTACGTTACCTTTATATCCTTTATGGCCACCAGTCTTGTCTGGGTATGTTTGGACTTTGGAGGCAAAGGTTATTATTATTAAAAGCGGATTTTTTATGTGCCCGACTTGCTGATTTCCTATACCTCTCCCTCTCGCAGCTTGCTATTGAAGCTGCAGTAGGGATTGCGGTTTTCGTGCGGTGCTTTGTGAGTAAGAGGAAGATTGAGGCCGAAATAGTTGATAGACTAGGGAATGGTTTCTCTCGGGCCCCGTTTGCGTCTGTCGTGGTAATTTCTGTCACAGACATCTCTTATAAAGCCTTCCAGTTTATGATGAGCTGGGACTATCGACTATCAACTATTAAATATTCATAATGTTTTCGTTTTCTTTGAAAATTTTTGTGCAGGCTGTTTGCACAGTGCTTTCGTTATTGGCTTGTGTGCCGTTGGGCGAACTTTTCTTTTTCCACATGATACTGATTAGAAAGGTAGCGAGCTTATTGTTTATTACCATTAAATCATTAATTAGAAAGGTAGCGAGTTTTGGATTAGCAACTTTCTGAAGAGTCATTCATTCAGTCTTATTCGAGAATCGAGAGTTGGCCTTGTTGTTTTAGGGTCTTACGACTTATGAGTACGTTGTTGCGATGAGGGCAATGAGTGATGGTGCAGCGGGAGAATCTGTAGACGAGGAACCGGGAGTCATTCTATACTCTCCATCGGGGTCCGCTACGACTGGACTCAGCGGGGGAAGTTCTCTAGGCTTGCAGTATAAAGGAGCGTGGTGCACCCCTCCTCGGGTGTTTGTTGACTATCAGGTAATCACTCTAGTTTTCCTTTTTGACAGGCTCCAAGCAACATGTGGACCATAGTCTCTTTTTCTATCGAACTCATACCTTTGGTATGGAGTTGCTCTGATACCAAATTGAAGTATGTGCTACATCTCAACTAAAAGTCTAAGCTGATAGTTAGATTGCAAATTTATGTTTATATATTATATGCTCAACACGGTGAATACTCTGTAACTGCAGTACCAATCGTCGTTCTTAAATTAATTTTTTTTTTTCTCCACATGAATGATCGCGGTCAGGAAGAAGTTGCACCTCAACTGGAACCGGGAATGGTTCCATCGACAGTTGATCCGGATGCTATTGGCTCGGGGGAAAAGGGTAACAAGGCACCTAAACGAGCTGTTAAAATCAGTGCATGGAAGCTGGCTAGATTAGATTCCAGTGAGGCCATGAAAGCAGCAGCTAAAGCTCGAGAATCTTCATCTGTCTTACGTCCTATCGATAACCATCACTCGTTGGATCCTGATTTGAGCACAAGCGAGAACACGAGCGTGAGGAGCAGTATGAGCGCTGATACGATTGGAAATAAAGAAACGAGAAATGAACTGCGAATTTCTCCTTTGTGTGCCCCGAGTCAAGGCAGCCGGGACGAGTATGAAACCGGCACCCAAAGTATGAGTAGCTTTAGCAGCCCTAGCCACGCTCACGGGCCAGTCACCTTAACAGCGATCCCACCCGCTCAAGGTTTCCCCCGACCCGATGCCACGACTTCGGTACTCCGCCTTCTGTCAGAGCAGGCGAGCGGTCCTGGAACTGCATCGTCTAATAGCGCCACCGATCCATTACTGCTTTCTGCTGCCGCTCCAGCAGCTTCTCTCCTCAGAGACATCAAACGAACGTCTGTCGTCTGGGACCAGGAAGCCGGGAGGTATGTCTCGGTTCCATTATCAGCTGCAGAAGCTCGCAACAGACCAGCTCCGCGAGGAGGAATCTCGAACCCGAATGCAGGACCTACGCCTCTGCCTCGAGAACCCTCCAAGCCTGCAGCAAAGCATCCGGTTCAGCAGTCGGAGAAGCTAACATACACAGGGGAGTCCATCTTTTTTGGCGGGCCACTTTTTCGCGGTCCTGAGGGTTCGAGAAATGGACAAGAGAGGCTACTGACAAACGTTGCTCGGGAATCTAGATTTAAGCGAGATGCTACGTCGTTGCACCAGCTCCCCGTTTTTGTTCCCGGAGATCATCTAGAGCCAAATGTTTCGTCGAGATCAGGCCTCAGGTAATTCTTGTATTTGATCATCCAGGCAGCAGAGCAGCATAAAGAAGCTAGAGATCATTAATTTGCAACAGAGAGACCTGGTTCCTGGCTTCCAAGAGTTTCTTCTTCCATTGATTTGCTAACATGTAACACGCTTGTAAATCGTAGCAGAAGACAAGATGAACGTTGAGAATCTGAGATCAGAACCATTTTTCTCTATGATTTAGCTTTATTTTTCAGTAACATATCCACATGTGCCACATATCATGTGTAGCCCTCATGGCATTGGTCTAGTGAATGAAAAGTCTCACTTAAGACTTATTTCCAGCATCACAATTACGGTTTAATTTATGTTATGAATATTGGCGGTTTGGGTTTGAATTGGACTTTCTTGTGTGCAAAAGTCTACACTTTAGTGTTTGGTGTTAGGTTTTAAAGCTATATTAACTCGACTTACTTTTTTATGGGCATGGAGGTGAGTTTATACGGTTCAGAATATAATTCGATAAAACCAAGAAACTTAAGTTATCCAAAAAGAAGTGCAAATAGTTGGATCACGGCCGGTTAAACCAATTACGATATTCGTAGTGTTCAATTGATCAATTAAATCAGTATCTTACCAACTTGGTTGGGATGGTTCATGATACAATCAATCAAATACTAATTATAGCATATACTATAATAAGCTTTGGGGCGAGTTTATGGGGTCCATGATATAATATACTCATTCTGTCTCATTTTATCTGTCCACTCCAGTTAGGTTAACTAGACACATAAAGTGAGACGAGGGGAGTAATAAGTAAAGTCGGAAAACTCGAGTTATTAAAAAAGTGAGAAAAAAATTCCATAATTTTAATGAACGTGTAATCCGCAGTATTGTTAGAAATGTAGGGGGAGATCTCTCTCCATCTCTGAAAATGTAGACAGTACTACGTGAAGAATCAGACAATGAATACTAGTTCAGACAACAGTTTTGGGCCACGTGGCTCATCCCAGTTTATCTTCCATCTACCGCGGAATACATCTTTCTCCATTACACAAACGCAAAAAACTGTGTCAGAAACAAATAGGCTGAGATTTCTTTTCTCTGCAACGATATTATACAACTAACCTTTGTATCTCTTTTGGGTTTGTATACAATAAGCAGCAGTTGAAGAAAAGGAGGCAATGGCCATGATCAATCGTCTGCTTCGCTCCACCTTCATCATCGCCGCCAATCAGGTCTTATGTTTCCACTTTTCACACGTACCCACACACTGTAAAAAGTATTGTATGCATGAAACTGATGAAAAGTAATCAGCTTTCTCACTTTCTTGCCCACAAAAGGCGAAATCTTTCGTCCCCGGAACCCACATTCTGTGGAGGGATAAATCTCAGTGATTAACTGGGAAAGCTCCCATGGCATAGAACGGTTTATGGGGATTCTTAAAATTGGGAAAGCTCCCTCTAATGGCATGTTTTCTATCACCATTTTGGGAATTTTTAATTGGATTTTTTTGTCTGTGAATTTAATTGATAATTGGGGGCATGTCAGCTTGAGCAAAGGTGATCCTCTTTTAATCAAGATCAGTTAATGTTGTCTGTCTTTGGGAGACTGATGTTTGTGAATTGTTGATTTAATTATCATTTTATATTGAGACATTATGATTTCTATGATCTTTTAGTAATTCATTTACAGCATCTCCCAGCAGGTTGGTTCTCATGTAGAGCATCTTCCGGAAGTTATCGGTTCATGTAAATCATTAACTCATATGCCTGCACCAGTTAGATGGATTAGTACCGTTTCAACTACTGATGATAAAGGGTGATATGTTATGTCTCTATTCTTGCCATACAGTTTACACACACACACACACACACACACACGCTTAAATTTGATGTTTAAAGGTTGTAGACTAACTTGTAATGAATAATGATAACCTTATTTTCGGTTTTAGTGGTCATGATATGTTGGCACCCTTCACGGCTGGGTGGCAGACAACTAAGCTGGATCCCTTATTAATAGTGAGGTCTGAGGTAGGGATGTGGGTGATGTTCTTGCTTAAAACGGTTTTTCATTTGGTCTGTCAAACGAACTAATTCTCTGCTGGAATTTCTACAGGGATCTTACGTTTATGATGTACAAGGGAGGAAATATCTTGACACCCTTGCTGGTTTATGGTCCACAGCTTTAGGTATATAGTATATACTAGCCCCTTATGCAACTTCTAGATATATAAGCATTAGGCATGGTGCATTTGTGTTGATAATCTCGTAAGAATTGTGAATACTGGGCTTCAGTTTGCACCAATTCGTTCCAAATTTGCAGGGGGGAGTGAGCCTCGTCTCGTAGCAGCTGCTACCAAACAGCTGAATACATTGCCATTTTACCATTCGTTTTGGAACCGCACAACAAAGCCTTCTTTGGTATGAGAAAATTAGGAATCTTCTGTTGATATGCGCATCCCTTTTCTGTAATTGTTGCTGGAATCTCGAATCTTGTTTTTGCTTGGAACATATATACAGGACCTTGCTAAGGAACTTCTGAACACGTTTACTGCAAAGAAAATGGCGAAAGTGTTTTTCACAAGTAGTGGATCAGAAGCCAATGATACCCAGGTCTGAAGCCAATCAATAGCGCTTTGGAACTTATGATGAATGGTATAATCACGTAATGGCTGACCAAATACGTGTAATTTCACATTGTACCTGCAGGTGAAGCTGGTATGGTATTATAACAATGCACTTGGAAGGCCAAACAAGAAGAAATTTATTGCTCGAAAGAAATCGTAATATGGATCTTTCCTTGATCTTTCTTGGATTTTCTTTTATCTGATTTACTCCCCCATGATTCTTTTATCCATTGTGGCAGATACCATGGTTCAACTCTTATCTCAGCTAGCCTTACCGGGTAATTAACATTCCTTTTCATGATCAATATATATTTACTGCTAAAATCTTGTTTAGTCTAAACGTTTTGTAATACATATATATAGCCTTCCAGCACTACATCAAGAATTCGATCTGCCAGCCCCATTTGTATTGCATACTGATTGCCCTCACTATTGGCGTTATCATCTACCAGGTTTTAGTTTAATTTTTCATTATGGTTTCGATTGCTTGCATAATGCATTGAACTACTGATTGAAAATATCGATTTTTTTAAATTTTTTTTCCCTCTGTCAAGGTGAGACTGAAGAGGATTTCTCGACCAGGTTGGCAAATAACTTAGAGAATCTTATCCTCAAAGAAGGACCAGAAACGGTAGCTTCTGCATCATAACCATTTCACTTTGATTATAATCATACTTATTGGTCCATCAAATACAGTGGCAATATACACTGCTGGAAATTATGGAATTTCCGACCACCTGAAAGTGATCTTACATCAAGTCGAAAGTAAAAAGTGGTCGGAAATATCAACAAAGGTTTTTCCGGATACCAAAAGTGGTCGGAACAAGGCTTTCAATTTGATTTAAGATCACTTTCAGGTGGTCGGAAATTTCATAATTTCCAGCAGTGATAATCCTGCAACTTATCAACTTATGTTTTGCGATTTTCGTTTTTAAATATTAGATAGCGGCCTTCATAGCAGAGCCAGTCATGGCAGCAGGGGGTGTGATCGTTCCCCCAGCAACCTATTTCGAGAAGGTGAGGCGTCTTCTGTTGAAATCGTGAGTGCTTCTACTGAACTTAACCGTACTCTTCACCTTGTGCAGGTTCAAGCTGTGCTTAAGCGGTATGACATTCTTTTGATCGTGGACGAGGTGGTCACTGGATTTGGTAGGCTTGGAACGTGGTTTGGGAGCGACAAATATAATATCAAGCCCGACCTCGTCACCCTGGCAAAGGTAGTCCACATCATTCAGTGAGACATTTCGTTTTAATTTCATCATTTCAATGGATGCTGCTTGAGTTTTCTTGTGATTCCAGGCTCTCTCTTCTGCATATATGCCAATTGGAGCTATTCTAGTAAGCCCTGAAATTTCTGGTGTCATACATTCCCAAAGCAATAAACTAGGTAGGAAGTTTCTTGCATGTTTTACTAGGTTCTTTCTCTGTGATATTGAAGTTTCTTGCATGTTTTACTAGGTTCTTTCTCCCATGGTTTTACTTATTCTGGGCACCCTGTAGCATGTGCTGTTGCATTGGAAGCAGTCAGGATCTACAAGTATGTACACTTATTTCCTAATTCAGATAACCCTTTACTTCAATGGTTCAATAGGTAGTATTTGAAAGAAGAGACCAAGGTCCGAACCTCGACGGAGGCAGTCTGGGATTATGCCCAAAGTGGGCAAATCCTTGTGCACACTGACATTTGGCCCTGTCTGCTAAGCCATTGGGTCACTGTGATTTACATAAATAATAAGGTATTTATGTAACAACAGCTAGCTAGCTAGCCAAAGAACAGGGGACAACCCCAACTGAGTTGGTAGGACAGCTAGTTTGGTAACAACCAATTAGGCTGGTTTACCTCCTTGACTCTTTGTGGTCCTTTGTTGGTTAGGGTGGCCTTCTTGGTTGCCGGTCAATTACTCACAATTATGGGTAATATAGGTTGATTTACCTCTTTGTGGTCCTTTACTAACTAGAGTTACAAGACGAGCTTCACCCAAAATGCACCTTTCGAGTCCTTTGCTAACTAAAGTTACAAGACGAGTTTCACCCTAAACGCACCTTCGGGTAGCGGTTGAATCTGATCAAGAAAGGTCATGTGTTGTCATGGAACATTGGAACCAAAAAGAGAGAAGAATCTAGCAAATTCAGCTAATGATATTGCTATTGTGTGTGTTTTAGGGAGAGAAATATAGTGGAGCAAGTTAACAAAATTGCGCCAAAATTCCAAGATGGTTTAAAAGCCTTTGCTAACAGTCCCATCATCGGAGAGGTACATACATAGTATCTCTGGTTTTTTTCCTTTCATCTGCTTCACAAAACATCCTAAATTGTTGTCGTCTAACAATCCTTTCCACTTCCAAACATGTAGATCCGTGGAACTGGCATGATTCTTTCGACAGAATTCGCTGACAGCAAGTCTGCAGACGATACTTTCCCTCCCGAATGGGGTACGTACGACATAACCTTTCACACGAGTCTGACTCTAATACATACCCAATAACGAGTTTCGTCTCAACTAAAAACACGATTTTCCCAGGTATTGGTGCATACTTTGGATTGCAGTGCCAGAAAAATGGGATGTTGGTTCGCGTAGCTGGTGATGCTATAATGATGTCTCCTCCACTAATAATCACTCCCCAAGAAGTTGACGAGGTATATATATTTGCATATATTTCGGGTATCAACCTTAACTAGATCGAAGCATTCTTGTGCATGAGTTTTGCTTTGTCTGCTTCTTGAAATTTCATGTATGTTACGTTCTATCTTTTTTGTTTCCAGTTGATCAGTATATATCAGAAGGCTTTGCAGGAGACTGAGAAGAGAGTAAAAGAGCTCAAGTCCCAGAAGAAGTAAAGTTGACGGCGTTAAAATTTTCTGGCCATGCAACGCAAATTGTTGGCCTTTTCGTTAACATTAAGGTTTAATGAATAGGATTTTCAGTATAATGATATGATATTAATGTTAAATAACAATAATATATGATGTAATAAGATTGAATGATGGAAAGGCTTTGCCAATTGGTTGACCATCTGGATTATTCTGGAACAATTTCACCATATATATAGTCAAACTGTGCAAACGCTATCGGTCAACCGCTGGTCCCCGGCAATAGAATATTATTCAAAGAAAATAAAATGTCGACCGGTAGTTTTCAAAAAATGTCGACCGGTACTGGTCAACGTTATTTTTGACGGCCGGCGATTTAGTCAAAACCGAATGTAGCCCCCACTGAAATGGCATCTGGTTAATCTCGTATTAGTAATTACTTAAATCTAGACGTCCTCGAGGAATTGATGGGAACATAACCTAATCAGTAATCACTGCTAAAACTTTTTTGTTTTCTTAGGCTAATCAAAGAAAAGTTTGTTATCAGCAATCAGCATGGGTGTCTGTGTGTAATCAAAGACTAGCTGGAAAGCAGATCTACTGCCCCATCCAATCTTGTTTTATCCGACGAGTGAGGGTGAGGAACAAAAGAGTACAATTATAAGGTGCAAACGACACCAAATTGGTTGTCAAACTAATGGACACACCCTTGTTGGTTTGTCACTATTCAGTCGGCTGGCCAACACTAGCTAAAAAGTTAATAGTTTGTCAGAAAAATATCTTTTTTTCTGAACTTTCATGTAGATGAAAATTGTTTAATCCCTTTCTCAGAGCCTTTACAGACCTTTTATATATGTACAAGAATGATTGAAACGTTTACCCTATCATCAATATTATAAATGAAGCTATAAATGCCTTAATCATGAGAGATCATACCGATTTTCTGTTTCTTTCACATCGAACCGCCTTTCACCCCGATTGGACCCATATCTAGTATTTATAATAATAAGGTACCTACGACATTATAGGGTGAATATAACAATTTTGATGGATATTTTATCCTATGGTGACGTAAAATCTTAGTCAAAATGTGAAATTATGAAAGCTATAGGAGGTGTCATTTTTTATTTTATTTTTTTGAAAAGGTAGGAGGTGCCATTTAAAGACTAGAAAAACAAAAAGGAGTAGGGAATGTCTCTATCTATGGGACATTGCTCCGTCACCTTTCGGCTTTTGCAAAGGAAGATAGGAGAGGGGCGGTTTGGACGGTCGTCGTGGGCCGCCGGCCCCCACCGTCTACCTCTTCAAAATACGATACATTTTCCCAATCGTTGTGCGGTCCATATTAGATCATTAGGTGTGTCACCAAACCATCCATTAGACCTTTGAAAATGCAAATTGAGACAAAATTTATTTATTTTGGTCGGAATTCCAGATAGAAATAAGGCTGTCCTGACCCCCACCCCCCAAATGAGTTTTTGGCTGCCTAATTAACACAATCCCATAATTTACTCCTTTTAACCTTATTTTCTTAACGAGGAAAACATGTCGTCATTATTGATGATGTACATTGAGTAAACTCACTCACTTCTGTGTAATTGACTGCAAATCACACATAATAAGTAAATCATACTAAGAAAACCTTGTGTGACGAGTTTGACAGAAAATATATTGACAAGAATCAAATTCGTAATATTTTAATACGATAATCATGTTCTACCCATTCGACAACTACATTCGAGATATCTTTTTTGTTTTTTGTTTTTTATACACCATTCAGTATACTCATCACTAAGTCTAATTTATATTCGATTCAAATCATGCTCATAAAGTTTAAATTTTATTTGAGGAAAGCATGATGCATGTTGCACCTTCTACAAGAGTTCAACATCTTATCTTGCAATTGCAGTTTTCATCCTTTTGGAAATAAATAAATTAATACACTATATATATATATATATATATATATATATATATATATATATATATATATTGGTTGGGAGTCTATGATGCTCATAAAATTTCAAAAATACTCATTTGCTCCTAATAAATTCAAAAAAAAACAAAAAACAAAAAAAAAAATGTTAAACTGGCCAATATATTTAGCATTTTCCATGTTTCTCGTTTTCATGCTGTCTAGTTTGAAATTCTTCAATCAATAATGACCAATTGATCAAACGTTATCAATCTCAATTACAAAATATAACTTTCTGTGATATAAATTTCTCTTAATAAAAATTGCAAACATTAATTATATTAAATTGGGAAAATGGCACTTTTTCCCCCTTTGTTATATACTTATAGCACTTTTTCCCCCTAAATTATTTAAGTGGCAGTTTTTCCCCCTGATATATTAAATGGACATATTTACCCTTAAAATAAATATTTCATTTATTTTTCTTCTCCAACAAATTATAATCACGATTTGAAAAAATAAAATACATTAAGTGTTAAATTTAGAATATTTTAAAAATAAAAAAAATAAAATTTTAAAAGAAAGTTTGAACCAACCGTTCAAATTGGATCCAAAATCGTGAACCGACGGTTCAAAATAAAACTCAAATCGCGATTATATATACTTATATGTGAGAGTCAATATAAATGCGGAAAAAAACATGCACTATTTGCAAATATTATAATTCTAATTTAAGCTATTGCTAGTAATTGTTCCGATTTGAACCTCCGGTTCACGGTTTAGGATCCATTTTTTTCCAGTTCACGATTTTAATAAACGGAAACCCAAATATTGGGTTATGTTATGAATCATAACCGAAATTTTTTAATTTGATTGCTATAGTGTTTGGTTCAGTTCGAACCGAACCGTGGTCATCCCTACGTATAAGCAATAATTTGGTGAAGAAGAGAAATAAATAAAATATTTGTTTTAAGGGTAGAAATGTCCATTTAATATTATCAGGGGGAAAAACCGCCACTTCTATAATAATTGAGGGGGCAAATGTGAATGCATGAATAAGTCAGGAGGAAAAAGTGCTATAAGCATATAACACAGGGGAAAAAGTGTCATTTTCCCTATTAAATTCTAACCTAAAACATCTCAACATACAATCTTAAAAAATACGAATTTTACATCTCAAAATAATATTAAATATCATGTCACTATTAGAATAGATGAATGAATCAATCATCTTAATTAATTACATTTTTCCTTTATATATTCCATGCACCAAACCAATCCTTTACCTACTCAATTCTCCTACCCCAAATCTTTTAACTTGCTCATTTCTTTAATTTGGCACTAATCTCTATACATAATTCACTTGGATATTTCCCAAATTAGACAAATCTTCTTACCTACTCTATTAACTCTTCGTATCTCATCATTGGCTTACATGATTTTAGTTGATCTATCTATATTCTATACAAAATCCTAACTTTTTTTTTTTTTTGAAAGGAGCCGGTACGGTATTTATTCAAAATATGCAGAAATAGTAGCTAGTGGACTTGAGTCCGAATACATAATAGCCGTCTGAGTAAAGGCAATAGATGTTAAAGTATGAGCTAAATAATTATCTAATCTAGGAACATATCGAATTAAACAGTACTCAAAAGCCAATATACTAGTCCTACAGCTATCAATGACATAGCCCAAATAAGACCGTGGTGATCGAGTCATAGATGATAGATATTGTTGTAGTACTAAACAATCCGTGAAGAGCTGGATAGAGTTTATACCGCGATATCTCAACCATGACAAAACCTCTTTGCACGCTAGAGCCTCCGCCATTAGAGGTGTAAAACAATCTGACATAGGGGTGGTCATTGCGGAAATATATCCTCCTTGCGCATCTAGAATAATTGCACCCGCTGCCGCCCTGTTTGTTTATGGGTCGTATGCCGCGTCAAAGTAGCACTTGAGGGAATCCGCGTGTGGCGCAGTTGGTTGTGGCTGTTGCTGCTCGTGTGGCTGCATTACAGCGTTGCTCAAAGGCAGCCCATTCACTGCCGGCTCGGCAGTGATATTTGCGGCAACCAGCAGCCGTGTGATTGGCGCTCCATGTTGATCCGTCACAGCCGCATTGGCCTGCGGCTGTGTATGTGTCGGGTGCGCAATTTTCCAAGAGTGTACAGCCGAAGACGCCATCGTAATTACTTTCTGAGGCCTGGGTAAACATGCGTCCCAAACAGCCCCATTCCTCGCTCGCCAACTGTAGTATAGAATTGCCACTGCATAAATAATCTCATTATCATCTAAAATATTCATCAAATCATTAAACCAATCACTGAAAACATTTGTGACACTATTGGGGATTGGAAGGTGAGATTGTGCCCAAATGTTTGTTGTATAGCCACATGTGATCAAAGAATGCACAATATCCTCATGGGAAGCCCCACACATAGCACATGTTGGATCAATATCCACCCTCTTTATAAGTAGATTGTTTGTGGTGGGCAAAATATTACTCAGAGCTCTCCATATAAATGTCTTCCACTTTGGTGGGATTTTGAGTTTCCATAAAACCTTCCATTTATCAAAGGTCCCTAGTGGTTGAGAGTAATTGCCCACTAGTTTCCTATACCCATTCTTGATAGAATATTCACCATTTGGATCCCCATGTCAGTACCACAAATCATCATAATCAGGTGACACAGGTATTTTTTTAATTCGTTCCACATCCTCCGATATGAAAATATCCGTGAGAATATTCGGATCCCAGGTTCCAGTTTGTTGATACAAAATCCTAACTTAGTTTCATTATGATTATCTAATTCCACATTTCTAAAGGTGAAATCCGCCCTTAACGCCCTACTATACATCTCAACCTAACAAGATCGTAAAAAGGTTAATTATAGTAACTTAACGATTTCTTAGATGGAAAAATGAGCACCTGTGCGACAAGGAATTTGCGTTACAATGTGAGTTCGCAACGGGTCAAAATAATTGAGTGGGTCTTCCAATAGGTCACATTATGATTACCTAATCGCAAATTATGCCCTGGAAACGTGTTCACCATGGTGAACACGGGCCCAAACGGCGTCGTTTTTACGAGAAAAAAAAAATAGTTAATGTGATGTTAACGGCGTTTAGTGCTGTCAATACGGGCTGGCGAGGCGGGACGGGCTAAAGCTCGGCAGGCCGCGGGCCTAAACGGGGCGGGCTAAAAAAAGCCCGCTCCTAAACGGTCCTGGGTTTGACAGGCCCGGACCGCCCCGCCCAAACCCCTTTTTAAAAAAAAAAAAAAATTCATCAAACATCAAACTAATTAAAATAAATTGATACATAAGTCATAACTCACATAAATCATAATAATCAAACATTAAATATTACATAAAGTTCAAAGTTCATAGTTTATCAAACATCAAATTAGTCACAACTACAAAGTTCAAAAATATTACACATAACAATAATTTTAAAGTGCATATTTTATATAAAAATATTTTATATAAAATAAAATAAAATAATGGCGGGTAGCCCGCGGGCCTAAGCGGGGCGGGCCAAAAAAGCCCGCTCCTAAACGGTCCTCTATTTTCAAAACCCGCCCCCTACCTAAGTAGGGGCGGACCGGGGTGGGCCGGGTCGGCGGGCTAAGCCCGTTTTGACGGCTCTAACGGCATTTTGCATTCTATGTTCATATTATGAATTTACATTTATTAAATTATGAATTTTCTGTTATGAGATTATGAATTTACAGTATGTTATTATGAATTTTCTGTTATGAGATTATGAATTTACAGTTATGTAATTATGAATTTTCTGTAAATTCATAATCTCATAACAGAAAATTCATAATTTCATAACAGAAAAGTCATAATCTAATAAAAGAATATTCATAATTTTATAACTGCACATTCATAAATCCATGCCTGGACACTCATAATTTATGAGTGTTGAAGAAGCTTGCGCGAAGAAGAAGTGAACCCGTGAAACGTGAAAATGAAGAAGAAAAGTCGCGCTGTTAATTAAGAAAAAAAAAAAAGATAACGGCACCATTACCGTTTGGAACCGTGTTCACCATGGATGGTGAACACAGTTCCATGGCATAACGATTGTTACCTAATTCCACCCTCGTAAGAGTTTGCCTTACAATGCGAGTATGGCAATTTATATTATGGATCAGGGTTCACATAGCATTATGGACCTTGAATCGAAACGACGAGGTACATAATTTATACGCTTAAGGTACATAATTTCATAACACAATACACAAAAAATCATAACGCAAGATTCATACACATGTTATATATTTACTTATTTTTCAAATATGATTTAGGTACATAATTTGTCCAAAACGACGATGTACAAAATTTATACTCATAAGATACAAAATTTTATAACACAAGACACATACACATGTTATATATTTACTTATTTTCAAATTTGATTTAGGTGTATAATTTGTAGTCATAGGCATAGAATTTTACAATACAATATGCAAAAATTCATAAATGAGACACAATTACTAATTTGTTCCATGTACATAATTCATGTACATAATTTCCATAACGCAAAACACAAAAAAGTTACAACACAAAACGCATAAACATGAATCATGGATGTGTTTGGTTCGCAAAAGGGAATCGAAATTGGAACATAAATCTAATACTTGGTAATTGTAATGAGTTTTAGTTAAAGTATTTTACATGTTTGGTAGTATGGTGAAATTAGATAGTTATGCTGTGGGCTCGTGCCCAGCGTGCTTCATGCGCACGGATAACGGTGCCGTCAGGCACCGTTATCTTCCTTTTTTTTTTTTTAAAAAAAAAAAAATTAATTTCAGACCGCTTCGTTATAGGAGCATATATTCACAGCTTTGTGTTCATAATTTCATAACTGTACATTCATAATTCCATAACTGTACATTCATAATTCTATAATTGTACATTCATAATTCCGTAACTGTACATTCATAATTCAATAACTGTAAATTCATAATTTTCGAAGCTCTATGTTCATAATTGTAAGTTCATAATGTCAGAGTTCTATGTTCATAATTTCATAACTGTACATTCATAATTCCATAACTGTACATTCATAATTCCATAACAGTACATTCATAATTCCATAACTGTACATTCATAATTCCATACTGTATATTCATAATTCCATACCGAACATTCATAATTTTCGAAGCTCTATGTTCATAATTGTAAGTTCATAATTCCATAACTATACATTCATAATTCTATAACTGTACATTCATAATGTCATAACTGTATATTCATAATTTCATAACGAATATGCCGTTAACGCCGTTAACGGCGTTTCGAACAAATTTTTTTTTTTAATTAAAACAGCGTCGTTTTCACGGAAAACGACGCCGTTTTAGCGCCGTGCGCACCTTGCAAGGTGCGCACGTGCGCATAGCATAATTTGCCGGTGAAATTAGAATGACTACCAATATTGATGTTTGGTTATGTATGACTATATAATGAGAATACAGGTTTCAAAAATACAAAAATACAAAAATACAAAATTAAGACAATTGATCCTAATATAATGACATCCAAAACATTAATATGAATAAAAAATATTTAAAACAAAAATATAAAAATACTAATTTAAACTTGAAAATTAGATTACTAATAAAATAGAATTATATATACCCGTTTTTTAATTAGAAAATAAAAATTTTAATTAAAGAGATAATCAAATCTTACATTGTATTTTAAAAGCAAATACTAACTATAATTTTGATCTTTTTGCACTTTTAGTCCCACGACTATAGTGGCACTGGCAGAATTGATCCACGACTTTTGAACCTTGTAATTTTAGTCCACGACTATTGATTTTTTTGCAAAAATGGTCCTTCCGGCCACTTTTCCGTCAAAATTTCACCGGAAAAAAAAAATTCTCCATTTTTAGTCGGGTTAAAATTGACATTTTACTTATCTCAAAAAATTAAAAGAAAAAAAATTGATATTTGACTACATACAATACTACTGGGCTACATACTACTGCCCCAGGCGGCGGAGTTCCTGGAGCAGGCAGGGCTGTTAGTAAGCGGCGGAGCGGCCGTGGCGTTCCCCGGGCTAGTTGGGTTATCCGGCAGCAGCATTGGAGTGGTACATGTACTCCGCTGCCTGGGGCAGTAGTATGTAGCCCAGTAATATTGTATGTAGTCAAATATCAATTTTTTTCTTTTAATTTTTTGAGATAAGTAAAATGTCAATTTTAACCCGACTAAAAATAGAGAGTTTTTTTTTCCGGTGAAATTTTGACGAAAAAGTGGCCGAAAGGACCATTTTTACAAAAAAAATAAATAGTCGTGGACTAAAATTGCAAGGTTCAAAAGTCGTGAATCAATTCTGCCAGTGCCACTATAGTTGTGGGAGTAAAAGTGCAAAAAAGTCTGAACTAATGTGCATAGTATAAGAATTGTGTGACTCTGTGAGTATGTGACCCGTTGCAAATTGCAATGTGTACCTCTTATGATGTGGGCCCCGGATACACGATAGAATTTGCCAAGTGAATATTCTAGGTAATACTGTAAAAGGCAAGCGATCGTGAAAAATATTTCTGAAAATCGGCTGTAATCGGGTGCTTACCTCAATAGTCTGCGGGGCCCGCACGGGTGTCCAGCGAGGACTAGCAAAGCAAATACCACATAGGTCTGCTACACAGTAGTTTATATATAGTTTGTGAAATTCAGAATATTTCTCAATTCTCATCTCTTTCCTCTCCTCGCCTTTTCTCTCTCTTCATTGAACTACAGAAGAGACAGAAATCATCCTGAAAAGCAAAGCTGAAAGAACAGAAGCTAGGAATTGTAATCAGATCAGTATCATCCTCCGTCTCCAGCTATCAGGTAAGCGCTCTTTGATCTCATCTCGATCGTCGTTTTTGCTTGCTTTTTTTTTTTTGCTAGCTTACTTGCTTGATTATATTCATTCATATGATCGAACACCTCGTAGCGTTCTATGTATGCTGTATGTATCTCTTGAAGTGGTTGATGATTGTTGTTAATCGTCTTCATTCTTCGTCGATCGTCGTACGCAGCTTGAACTGCGTCTGTTTATTCAGAGTTAATCGATCTGAATGAAAGCTAGTCATTGCAGCCTGCATTTCTCGTATCTGCTTTAGTTTCTGGATTTCAAAACAGCATTGATAATTTGATATGATGTTCGATTTAGTCGGTATAGTCTATATATCTGTTCGTTCGATCTTCAATTTGATTTTTAGTTAATCTGTGCGAACTATGAGTCTATGAGGTTGTGTTGTTGTGCGATGCAAATAGTGTGGTATGTTTTGCCCAGCTTGTATGGGACCCACACGCCTTAATGGACGCAAAGACGGAACGGTTATTTTTGGAAAATACAATATTAAGCGACAAATTCAATTTAAATTACGGTCTTAGGCGCAAGTTAAATAACGTGGTCCGTCACTTCTTTTGAGTTTTGATAATTGATATAAATATTAACATTTGTGTAGCACGTTTTTTCCTATAAATTTTATGAGAATTTGTAAAATATGGAATAATATTAATATTACATAAATGTAACGGGTGCTCTTAATTTTTAGTATAATCCGTTACATATATATAGTTGTACAAAATATAATATGATGCCTTAACAAGCACTTTAATTTAAAAATTTTAGACTTGACTTTATTTCAAAATGTACATGCATTTTCGAATGACTATGAAAATGTATTAAGATAAACTTTATTTTAAGGCTTAATACTTTATACTTAGGTCGGGCTCGTATTTTCTAGATTAAATTTATTTACTTTTACATTATTGGGATAAATCAAGGAATCAATGTTCTTTGACTTTCATTTTCTAGATAAATGTATGTTACCAAACTGTGACAAGAACCATGGCCGTCCAGGGATTTCTTTTAAATTAATTTATAAGTTGGCCCACATAAAAATTCGTGCACGACATTATATTTGTTTCTTCAAGTTCCGAAGCAAAGTTCCTATTCAAGATGATGACGACTCTCTACCGTCATATTTCTCTAAAACAAATTTCGTTTTTGTTGCGTTTCTTTTAGATATTGGTGCCTACACGTATCTACTATTGTTTTTAGTAAGCATAAAATTGTCATTTATTTCTTTGATCTTAAAGCGCGAGGAAGCATTAAAACGGCATTAATTGAAATTGGTTGATATTAGTGCAGATTTTGGTGGAGAGGTTTGTAAATCTAAAGAGTTAAGGCACAGTTCGTTCAGATATGGAAGTAGAAACTCAAGCAAGTCACGAGATACCAGTCGCGAAGGCTGCCGAGGAAACAGACACCAATGGCGTTCATACTAAGGTAATGCATTTTTTTACTTAGTCAAATGATCTACATCACTGCATATTGTTAAATGATTCTGTACATCTGTTATCAATACCATGATTCTGGAATTGTCTGGCATCCTGTTTAAACTGAGAACTGTGTGCTGTTCATGTTGTCGATCAATATAAAATCTGTCCCTGAATGGAGTTGTGCATGTTGCAGGCGACCAATGGGGAGTTGAATCCGGTAGACAAAGTGGTTAAAGAAGAAGAGAAGACAGTGCTTGATGGGGAAATCATAAAAGTAGAGAAGGAAACTTCTCTGCAATCTGTAGTGGAGAAAAGCAGGGAATTTCTGGAAGCACAAGAAAAGGTGAAAGAGCTGGAGCTGGAACTGGAAAAAATCACTGAACATTTGAAGAACTCTGAATCTCAG
Source organism: Ipomoea nil (assembly GCF_001879475.1). Classification (NCBI taxonomy): domain Eukaryota; kingdom Viridiplantae; phylum Streptophyta; class Magnoliopsida; order Solanales; family Convolvulaceae; genus Ipomoea; species Ipomoea nil. The sequence continues at coordinate 6,049,076 of NW_017617849.1, read as the reverse complement.
AACACAATGTTGAAGGAAGAACTCTTGCATACAAAGGAGAAGTTGGGGGAAAGCGGGATAAAGTATGAAGAGCTAGAGCTCAATCACAAAAAGTTACAAGAGCAGATTGCAGATGCCGAAGGGAGATACAGTTCCCAGCTTAATGCATTGCAAGATGCATTGCAAGCAAAAGATGCGAAGCACGCTGAGCTAGACAGTGTTAAGGAGGCATTTGACGGACTTAGCCTCGAGCTCGAGAGCTCTAGGAAGAAGATGGAAGAGCTTGAGCAAGAGCTGCAGATTTCTGCTAGCGAGGCGCAGAAGTTTGAGGAGCTGCACAAGCAAAGCGGTTCGCTTGCAGAGTCAGAAACAAACAAGGCCATGGAGTTTGAGAGGCTGCTAGAGGTCGCCACGAAAAGCACGAAAGAAATGGAAGAACAGGTGGCTTCTCTGCAAGGGGAGCTAAAAGTGCTCTGTGAAAAGATTGCAGAAAGTGAGAAGGTTGAGGAGGCACTGAAGAGTACCACTGCAGAGCTCTCGAATGTTCAAGGCGAGTTAGGCGCTTCCAAATCAGAACTACAGGCATTGGAGGCGAAGCTTGCTGCAGAAGAAGCTGTTCGAAATGAATTGACTCAAGAATTGGAGATGAGAAAAGCTTCAGAGTCTCAGATAATGGAAAACATGTCAGCTCTTGAGAAGATATGTTCATCAGCCAAAGAAGATCTGCAGGCTAGGACATTGGAGATCGACGAAATCAAGTTGAAGCTGCAGGAGGAAGTTGCCGCAAAGGAAGAAGTCGAAGCTAAAGAGAAAAGCCAAGAAGCAGAGCTTGCAATGATGCAGGAGAAACTTTCCAAACTCTCTGAAGAAAAAGAAGCAGCTGAAGCAGCTCTCTCTGATTTAGCTAATAAGGCAGCAAACATGAAAGAGTTATGCAACGACCTAGAGGCTAAATTGCAGAGTTCCGACGAGAATTTCTCCAAATCCAATTCTCTGTTGTCTCAAGCTTTGGAAAACAATGTGGAGCTCGAGCAGAAGTTCAAAGCACTTGAAGAGCTTCACCAGGAGTCTCAACATGCCACCACTACTGCACACCAGAAGATTCTTGAGCTTGAGGAGATGCTGCAAGCCTCCAATGCTGCTGCAGAAGATGTCAAAACACAGTTGAGAGAATTAGAGACACGCTTCATTGCAGCAGAGCAAAGAAATGTGGAGCTAGAACATCAGCTAAATCAGGTTGAACTTAAAAGGAGTGATGCTGAGAGAGAACTGGAGGAGTTCTCGGTGAAAATATCTGAATTAAATGCCTCTCTTGAAAAGGTAGTGGAAGAAAAGAGTATCCTGAATGCCCAGATTCAGGAGCACCAAGACAAGATAGCTCACATGGAGTCTGACTCAATCAAACTAGCAACCCGTAATTCAGAACTTGAAGAGGAATTGAAGGGCGTTCAAGCTAAATGTGAAGAGCACGAGGGTAGGGCCAATGTCAATGACCAGCGCAGCCGTGAACTTTCGGATTTAATGCAGATTTCTCATACAAAAGCAGAGGAATCAGACAAGAAGGCAAGTGAGTTAGAGCTATTGCTTGCAACAGAAAAACACAGGATCCAGGAGCTTGAAGAACAGATAAGTGCACTAGAAAATAAATGTGGTGATGCAGAAGCAGAGTCTAAAAAACTCTCTGAAAAGGTATCTGAACTTGAAGAAGAGCTTACAGCATACCAGAACAAAGCATCAAGCTTTGAAATTGCATTAAATTCAGCCACAGAAAAGGAGAAGGAATTGAGTGAATGCTTGACCGTGGCTGCAGAAGAGAAGAAAAACTTGGAGGATGCCTATAAAAACTCAACTGAAAGGTTAGCTGAATCAGAGAATTTGCTTGAAGTCTTGCGCAATGAATTAAATGATACTCAGCAGAAACTGGAGAGCATTGAAAATGATCTAAAGGCTGCTGGAATGAAAGAGAGTGAAGTAATGGAGAAGCTTAAGTCTGCTGAGGAGCAGTTAGAGGAACAAGGGAAAGTATTGGAGCAAGCTACATCAAGAAGTGTAGAGCTCGAATCACTGCATGCAGCTCTGGCAAGGGATTCCGAGCTGACACTCCAAGATGCAACTGCAAAACTTGCTAGCAGAGATTCAGAGGTAGAGTCATTGAATGAGAAATTAAATACTCTTGAAGATCAAGTTAAGAGTTATAAAGAGCAGATAGCTGAAGCCACTGAAAGATCTACTGCAGTGAAGGATGAACTGGAACAAGTTTTGCTGAAGCTTTCTTTGTCTGAGAGCACCAATGAAGACTTCAAAAATAAAATCTTGGAAGCAGAGAGTAAATCTGCAGAGGTGCTATCCGAAAATGAACTATTAACTGAGACAACAAATCAGTTAAATAGGAGGATTGCTGATCTTGAAGAACAGCTAAATTCAGTCAGTGCTGAAAAGGAAGCTACTATTCAACAGCTTGCTTCTCATACAAGCACTATCACTGAATTAACAGAGAAACATTCAAGAGCCTTTGAAGCTCATGCAGTGACTGAAGCTCGCGTGTCAGAAACAGAAGTAAAGTTGGAAGAAGCATTACAGAAATTCTGCGAAAAAGATTTAGAAGCTAAGGACTTAGCTGAGAAGCTACACTCTCTTCAGGATCTGGTGAAAAGATATGAAGATCAAGTGCATGAAACTTCTGCCCTTGTTGAAAATCAAAAAGTGGAACTAGAACTGTCTATTTCGAATTTGAGAGACCAAGAAAGAATCATTGAAGAACTGAAAAGTGCATCAGGCAAACTTGAAGAGGAGAGAAAAGGTCTACTTATTGAAAATTCAGAAATTTCAGAAAAAGTAGCCTCTTATGAGCTGAAATTAAATGATTTAGAAACCAAATCATCAGCCGTTATTGCTGAGAAGAATGAAGCAGTTGAAGAGCTGAAGAAGGTGATAGAAGACTTGACAGAGCAATTAAGTTCTGCAGGGCAAAATCTTGAAGAGGAGAGAAAAGGTCTTTCAGAAAAAGTAGCCTCTTATGAGCTGAAACTGAATGATTTAGAAACCAAATCATCAGCTGTTATTGCCGAGAGGAATGAAACAGTTGAAGGGCTGAAGAAATTGATAGAAGACTTGACAGAGCAACTAAGTTCTGCAGGGAAAAATCTTGAAGAGGAGAGAAAAGATCTTCAAGAAAAAGTAGCCTCTTATGAGCTGAAATTAAATGATTTAGAAACCAAATCATCAGCCGTTATTGCTGAGAAGAATGAAGCAGTTGAAGGGCTGAAGAAAGTGATAGAAGACTTGACAGAGCAATTAAGTTCTGCAGGGCAAAATCTTGAAGAGGAGAGAAAATGTCTTTCAGAAAAAGTAGCCTCTTATGAGCTGAAACTAAATGATTTAGAAACCAAATCATCAACTGTTATTGCCGAGAAGAATACAACAGTTGAAGGGCTGAAGAAAGTGATAGAAGACTTGACAGAGCAACTAAGTTCCGAGGGGCAAAATCTACAGACGCAGGTGAGCTCTCATTCCTTTGGAATAATTTGTTGCATGCATTCATACATTTAGCAAATTATCTTTATCTTGTATCTTATTCTTCAATTTATGTCATGTCATACACAGCTATCGTCAGCTCTGGAGGAAAAGAAACAACTCCATGAAAAGCATCAACATTCTGAGAAAGAGCTTCTGAGTCAAATAGCACATCTTGAAGCACAACTTCAAGAACATAAATCGAGCAAAGATGTACTGCAATCCAAAGTAGAGGTCCTCACTGCGGATATCTCTCAGAAATCTGAGCTGCAGAATCTTGTGAAGGAGCTCGAAGAACAACTAGCTAGTGTCAAGCTTCAAGTCAAAGAACAGGTAATAGAATTGTTTATACTTTATAGTAGTCTGCTTATGAATTCAGAACTAGTTCCAAATGCCAACACTACATATGACTTTCCCTTTCAAGTTTCAACTACTTTAAAATGATGAAAGTTGCATGATTGGCCAGATTTTGCATATCAGCCTCTCATCCTTGATTTCTGTGGAATTTTTAATCAATAAATTTCTTTTTTCAATGTTGTACAAAGCAGAAAGAAGCAGAATCCCAAAAGGAGATGAAACTAGAAGCCACTTTTAAGGAGCTGCAAGCTAAGAGCAATGCAGTAACACTGTTGGAAAGCAAAGCCAAAGAACTGGAACAGAAATTGCAGTTGGCTGAAGCTCAGTTAAAAGAAAAGGTTAGCTAATATCTTCTTCCCAACACTGTCTTACTTTCCCTTGCCGCCTGCGTTCTCTCTATTTTCTCCACTGTATTCTTCCCATGATTCGCGGTGGGAGTAGACTGTAGACTAAACTGTAGACAATCTTCAAATTTAGGATTTAATGCACTTTAGTTTAGCATTAAAAATCACAAGATTCCATGTTTGATATAAATACAACAATGCAGGAGAAATTGCCATTGGAGATGAAATCCAGGGATATCGGATCAACTGTCTCAGCCGTATCGAACCGGAAGAAAAAATCGGGAGCATCTTCCGGCCAGGCCGTGTCCTCAGATTCACCGACAGTACATGTTCATGGCACCGACGCTGCCTCTCCTATGAAGACACTGAAACACATATTGGGCGTGGCGTTGATTTCCGTAATCACCGGCATCATTCTTGGGAAAAGATACTAGGTTGGGCTTTGGGTTCCGTTGTAAGATTCTCCTAATAATTTCTTTACTATATATTTATTTATGTCTGTCCTAGACTCCTAGTCAAGTAATTTTTTCATTGAAACACAAGAAAAGTTTTTAGTTTCTTTTTGCTGGTTATGGCTTTTTTTGCCTTTTTAATTTGAATTGGAGAGTGATTTTTTCATTTTCTCCTCAACTGTAGCGAAATCAATTGGTCCATGCTGTTGTAACATTTTTATACTAAAATATATTTTGTCAGTTTTTTTTTTTCTCATAAATAAAATCATGGAGTTAATTCCAGCAATGGTCCTCCGACTATATTAATTCTCTAAAATTAGACCTCAACTTTTAATTTGGACATTTTAGGTCTCTTGACTTTCAATTTCTTTCCAATTGAGGTCCTTTTCGTCAGAATACAATTAATTGAACTTTAAATGAAGGGGTAAACTCGTCCTTTCACCTGTCTATGTATTATTCTTCATATTTCTCCCTTGTATAAGCGATATATATGAAGATAATCTCAGTCGAAGTCCTAGAATGTTCCTCGCCGTTCCCCATTTATTGATGGCTCATGTGTGCGTTTCTCCATTATTGAGATGTGTGCGTTTCTCCATTATTGAGATGTTTACAAGGTATAACAGCATTTAAAGTCTAATTAATCGTATTCTGACGAGAGGATTTCAATTGGAAAGAAATTGAAAGTCAAGAGACCTAAAGTATCCAAATTAAAAGTCGATGACTAATTTTGGAAAATCAGTATAGTCAGAGGACCATTGCTAGAATTAACTCTAAAATCATGATAAGTGTTAAGAATTAAGAGCAACACTCCATCAAATCTATTAAAACCAAAAGAAAATATATAATCGTGTAAAGAGGAGAAAAGGTAACTTCCTCATACCAAGGCTACCTTAAGGTGGAGTACTATTCAAGGTTTTGCCATTTCTCCATTTGGAGAAATTGTTTACAACTTCTCCAAAAGCATTAAGAAGAGTGAAGAATGGGAGATGGAATAGGAACTTGGAGGAGTGAATTTAATAAACAAATTTTTCATTTTCTATTTTTTCACTCCTTTCAATTTTTTTTGTTTTTTTCCAAAAAAAAAAAAAAGGAAAATCTCTAATTTAACACTTTGATAAATAACATCGTACTTTAGTGTTTTGGTGTGAAGTAAGTTGGAGATGCTCTAATAATACCAGTCAATTCTTAGGCCAGATGGGCTACGCAAACTTGAACTAAAAAATAGAGGCAAGACTTACACAACTATGTCTCAAGATATGAGACATGCACACCATTTAAATAGAGGCAAACCAAGCAATCAATTGCTTGCAAAACCCAACATTAGAGAGAGCCCCAAACATGAAAATTTGGAAAACTAAAGAATCAAGATAAATTCTCGTTTAAGAATTTACTTTCATATTTACTTTATATAAATGTATTATTTACATATTAAAACAAATACAATCAACTTAATATTATATAAATGAATTGAATTTCAATATATTATTGTGTTGTGTGCGAGATATATATATATATATATATATATATATATATATATATATATATATATATATATATTGGTAGAGGGAAGGGGCCAAGGCCCCAGGGGGGACTAAGAAATTCTTCTCGTGATCACGATCCAGAAGGTGGATGAGCCCGTCGGGAGGTTGAGTAAGGATAGAGACCCCCCACGGGAAGCTTTGTCCCAAGTTAGCCAAAAAATCTGCACACTGATTGTCTTCTCGAAGTGTGTGAACAATGTCAAAGACCGGAAAGTGCCGCATAAGAGATATATATTATAAAGAGACACACACCCACTTATAGGTTTTATATGGGTTCTAAATTTCTAATTATATAAGAGAAGAGTAGTTGTTCACAAATTGATCCATATTGAATGATTGTTACTTGTCCTAACCTTACCATATATATATATATATATGGACTTGAACTATAATTTGATGGGTGACGCGAGAAAAACATATATTCATTATAAGATTCAATGATTGATTTAATAATATAATTTAGTTGAATATTGTTTTAATTGTATTTATATTCATAAAACCTAAACCATTCTACGTGACTTTGTATGTTTAATTTAATTTTCATAATGATTGCAATATTTGTCACAAGTTAAATGTAAATTAAATTTGATACAAATAAAAACCATCAAAAATCAAAATATTCATAATGTTCAAATTCAACAATCACCCAATCTAAACATTCACATAACATTAAAAAAATATATATATTGTTCTATTATAAGAACCTTATTGTCAATCATGGATACAAAGTAAATCGAAGGGACCACGCACACTTAAACATGTATAGAAGTGGTGGTTTCCTGTATCACTGTCCATCTGTCTTCATTCACCCTTCAAAAGCAAGCTTCCAATGCACAGCAACAACACAGTCCCGCACAACTGTATATATAATCAAGAAAAGAATCCAAATATCAAGTTGATGAATGGCAACATGTCTAAAGCCAAATATATTTATAACTATTTAAACTTTTTCCTAATTCCAATAAATATTATTTGAGATAGTTCTCATATGTTTGAATCTGGTAGGATTTGTCTCTTTTAATTTGTCAAGCGGACTTCACCCAACACCTTTAATCACAAATTTTAATTTTTCCGTAAATCAAAGAGTGTTGAGAGGTTGATATATCTAATTATAATTTTTTTTTTTTTTTTGAATGCTACTGGCTCTATTACATTGTAGTATCTGTTCATATACTTTCTCAACCTACTGAAACACAAAGAACCAATAACGCCTCCACTGAGGCTCGAACTCATAATCTTCCAAATGGAAGTCCAACCCGGATACCATTAGACCACATAGTCCTGGTTATAATTTAATTATAGTATAATCTTGAAAATTGACATAAAAGTCTGCTATCAATTACAAAGTTGTGTTTGGGGAGAGTGATTCAAAAAAAAAAAAAAAAAAAAAAAAAAAAAGAAGACTGACCAGCCCTTCCAGAAGCCGTCACCCCTGGACTGAGTTTGCGCGGGAACAGAAGGCTCGCTGCGGCCTTGGCCATCTCTGACGGGATATCCCGGCGGCGGAAGCGGCGGCGGCGCAGAAAATCCACCTTGCGGCTGCGGCTGCGGCTGCTGTGAGTACGGAAACGCCGCCGTTCCAGGTGCTGCTGCAAATTCACGAATGCATATATATATTATACACACAATCAATCAAGTGAATCAACTAACCAAACATCGATCATTCACTCATATACTCAAAAATCAATCAACCAAGCTAAGCTAATTCACGCGATTCAAAAAAAAATACACATACCTTGATGAGGATTCTGACTCATGCTGGAAATCGATGAAGAACACCCGATCGATCTGATCCGAAACTGATTTGATCTAAGAAAAGTAGTGTAAAGTGGTTATTATGCGCATCAGAATAGTTAGAAAAGATTAATTTATAAATATAAAAGGAATCAAGGCAGCTATGGATGTGGCCTACCGGGGCACCGGGCAATTGCAAGTGGGGAAGGTACGTAGTAGTGGAATTCAATTGTTGCTTAGACGTGGACGGCGAAGCTATCTTAACAAACACGCCATTCTTATTTAGTATTCATTCATTAAAAAATTATTTTTTTTTGGTTGACGTCATTTTCAAACATTGAATATGCTCCATTCGGCATAATTATTGCGTTTTTTGTCAAACTTATTTCATCACATCATCTTTTCTTCTCCCAAATAAAAGTTTATGTGATGAAATAAGTTTGACAAAAACTTTGATTTAAGAGAAAGTTAAAAGATAATATTTAAATATATATATTTTAGTAAAATTTGTCTTGTGATCATAATCAATATAAAAATTAAAATAAAAATAAATTAATTTAAGTGATTCATAACTGGTCAACTCAAATCAATAAAATTAATATATAAGTGGCTTTCATGATCATAGAATGAATCTTGTCAAACTTATTTGATTGCCTAAGCTATACTTATATATATTTAACGAGTCAAAGTTATTTATAAATAATTCTATGTTTCTTTACGAAAAATATTGCTTAATATATACTCCACTCATATACAACTAATTAAGGAGATTATGAAGACGAGTTCTAGAACAATATAATGAAGAATGTGTATTGCTATGTATGAAAATTGAAAAGTAAGCACCTTTTTCCTCACTTGTTCAAATATTTTATATAAGTTAGAGTGTTGAATGAATTTGATTCTTACAATCTATCAGGAATGTCTAGAACTTCCATAAACACTGCCTAATTTCCATAATCATAAATTAAATGTTCCGATCCATCCCAAACAAAAAATCCATAAATATGGTTGAGTTTTCATAATTACACTTAATCACAATTATTACCTTGCACCCCACGTCATTACTCCATGGGCCTAAGGTCCACGCTAGCTAGCAGGGGAGCTTAATTGGCCTGAATTGTCACCTCTAATTAAAACATGGCAACTGGCAATGACTTGGGTTGGCCGAGGGGTTCTATTCGAACGGATAGAATCATTAAAACATAATTGTGACTCTTTTAAGATTTCACCCATAATAACAAGAATGAGGGTTTGTTTGAAAACTTGAAAAATGACTTTTGCAAATTATTTTTTGAATTTTCAGTATTTGGATGTGTTTGGAAACGGAAAATGTTTTCCATTGACTTTGAAAAACATGTTTGTTTTAGAGGAAAATGATTTTTCCTCTTTTTTTTTTTTGGGAGTCATTTTTCAATTTTTACACCAACACCACACCAGCCACCACCACCACCACCAACACCACCTCACTATCTCCGTCACCACCACCACCATATCACTGCAACCACCGCCATCATACCACCACCAGTTATTATTATTATTATTATTATTATTATTATTATTATTATTATTGTTGTTGTTGTTGTTGTTGTTGTTGTTGTTGTCGTCTATTCGATTAACGAGGCTTGACTGAAGTTATTTTTAATTCAATTTTTCATACTATTAAGTTTAGGGTGTGTTTGGAAACCCGGAAAATGATTTCCAATGATTTCTGGAAATCATTTTCCGGGTTTTTGGTGTTTGGCTAGGCTGAAAAATGAGAAGTCAAAGGAAAATGAGACATGGTCAATGGAAAATGAGCTTAATTTTCCGGAAAATGACTTCCCTTTTTTTTTTGGGGGAAGTCATTTTCCGGAAGACTTCTTTGGCCTACAACAACAACCACCTTCGTCTGTCTATAACAACAATCACCGTCATCTCCGTCTACAGCAACAACTAACACTGAATTCCCCCCAAATACTGTTCTCTGGTTTCCGCCGGAAACCAGAGAGCAAGTACTGTTCTCTGGTTTCCGACGAAACCAGAGAGAACGGCGGAAAACCAGAGAGTTTTACTCTCTGGTTTTCGTTTTTTTTTTTTTTTTGGTTATTTTTTTAAATTTTTTTAGTAAACATTATTGTTATTATTGTAAATTTAATATTATTATTATTATTGTAAATTTAATAATATTATTATTATTATCTATAATATTATTGTAAATTTAATATATTTTAAACAAAATAATTAATTATATAAAATGTTTAATTATACAATTTTACATCAATTTCCAGAAAATGAGCCAAACAGACAAAGACAGTTTTCTATTGTGCAGCCAAACACGAGAAAGGAAAACGTTTTCCGGAAAACATTTTCCAGAAGTCATTTTCCTGCTTTCCAAACGGACCCTTAGTTATAGTATACAAAATTTATATATTTAGAAACTACGTAAAAGTACTATTAAACAAAAAAAAAATCAAATTTAAAAATAAGTAAAAAATACTAAAGAAAATAAATAAAGAAGAAAAAGTTTGTTTGACCAATGAATAGTAAGTAGGACAGATAAAATGGGACCGATGAAGTAACAAATAATACCACCACCACTACCATCACAAACACCACCACTACTATACCACTTTAGTATTAGTAGTGTTGTTGTTGTTATTTTGAATTACAATACTTTGATTAGTTATTTTGTTATCTTATTAATTATTTGTTATTATATTTAAAATTGTTATTATATTATTATATATTATTACACATGTTATATTCTAAATAAAATAATTAAAATATTTAATTATACAATTATATTCATTTTCTAGAAAATGAACCAAACACACTAAGATAATTTTTCAGAATGCAAGCATCTACTAAAAAGAAAAATATTTTATTAAAAGTGATTCATTTTACAGAAGTCATTTTTCTGCTTTCGAAACGGACTATAAAATCATTAAAACATAACGAAAGTCGTATAAAGGATAAAATTAGATCAAAGGATAGTTTCGTAATTTCACAATCTCACTTATTAATTTCTTACTCCCTATTCTCTCCTTCAAAGTAGCAACACCACGTGTTCCCACTGCACCTTATAATAATCGGTTTCATTTTTTAAAAAATATTATTGAATATAATATTTAAAACGGTGTGTATTATATATGATTAATTTATACCCCTAAATTATTTATAATTTATAAACAATTGCATTACATGCTTTGCCAATAATATAAAAAAAATGATTTTATTAAAAATAATTAAGTATGTTGTTTGAATCATGATTATAGCATGCATTATGTACGTCAGTATATAAGTATATCACCTTATAATATTTATATAGTGTGAAGCAAGGCTAAACCCCTATCAATATATAACTTGATCGAGAATCTCTGATCTTTATATCCAGTTAGATAAAGACACCTCATCCTACCATCATAATCATATAGTCCATTTTGATATATATCATCACGCATAATAATGCTAAGGATCGGATAACATTTCAATTCGTCACGCATTTTCTTTTTATTAATTATATATACATCGAACAAATTAAAAATTAACGATACAAAAAAAAAAATATTTATAAAAAATAAAAATGGGCAAAACAACCATCTTATTCACTTAGAAATTACAATGCTACGAACACCGTTTAGCTGCTGTTTTTTACGGGTTTCCCCTCCTTAACAAAAAAATAAATAAAAAAATAAAAATTACAATGTTACAAGTTTGACTATATCAGGAGTGACCGGCCTATTTATCTTATGATTTTAGTCAAAACTATGGACAACATAAACTAACTTATCTTCTACGATTATTTATTAACTAAGATCATAATTAGGAGAGTTTTTGGTAAACTACTAGTGTTCGTGTTCGGTAAACGTTTGTGTATGTTCGTTTATTAAAGTAAATGAACATAAATGAACAAAATTAGAGTTCAATTTATAAACGAATATAGTCTGAATAGTTGTAGGCTTGTTTGCTAAGAGCTCGTGAACAATCTCGTTTGTATTCGTTTAATAATATTTACGAGCATGTTCATGAACAATAATCAGTTAAGTGTGTATACTGAACCCTTAACAAACGAACACGAATATAATTTTAAAAAATCTAACTTAACAAACGAACAGGAACCACCTCCGTTTGTTCATGTTCATTTTTTTACATCCCCAATCATAATACATGCACTACATAGTTTGGATAATGACTATTAATTTCCATGGTTAATCAAAACAAATAATGGAATCAATGGTATTACGTGCATGCATGCATGCAAGAGCTAGCTAAGTTTATCATACAGTTTGGGTGAAGGAAACTAAGGTGGCAAAGTCTTGGTTTTGCTCGAGCCTAAACATGTCCTCCTCTCTCAATTTCGCCCACGCTTCTACTCCCTCCCCGTCGGCCGTGTCCAAGAACACCACCGTATTCATCCCCACCGCCGCGTTCGCCACCCACATCGGCTTTCCCCACCCCATGTCCGCTTCGTAAAACGGGAATCGGCACCAGCTACTTGTTATCAGGCACCCAACAACCTCTTCCGCACCAACTTTAATTTCAATATTATTGCTTCCCTTTTCCATCGCCTCCGCCAGACTCTCCGGCGGCGCTCCCTCCCCGCCGCCGTACACCTCCCTCACCACCGGATCTTTCACCCTCCGTATCGACTCCTGCACTCCCCGCCGGCACTCGTCCACGGAGGCTCCCCGCTCCCCCGCCGCCGCCAGTTTCGCGAGGGCTATGTGTAAAGTGCTTCCGATGCTGTTGGGAGGCAGCGGCGGGACCATCCGTTTCCGCAAGTTGACGGCGCTCACCAAGAGGTGTAGCTTGAGGTCTCTGTTCCTCTCCCGAGATGCGGCGATGAACGCCGCCCATATCAGCGCCGTCAAGGCCTCGATCCTCGTCGGAATACTCGCTATAATTCCGCCGGACGAGGTGGCTAGTTTTTCTCTGAGTGTCGCTATCTTGGATCCCTCGAACACGAATCTTTTTGTGACGGGTTGACCTTTCGTCGCTGCCTCTCCGTCCCATGGAACCGTCTGGTTCACATCCACGCTCCTCGGAGCAAAGATTCCACTACAATCAACCACAAAGCCGCCGCCAATTTTGCTGTCGTCCCCATCCCTAAATAAATCATGCAAAAGAATTATGGACTCTTGAAGCTTATAATTGAATGGAATAAGGTTCAAATTGGCGACCGAAAATAATCTGAAAATACAATTAGGCTACTAAAGGAAAAAAGTATTATTAGGCCACTAAACACTCAAAAAACGTACAATTAGATCACTGAACACTCCAAATGTATTCAATTTCACCTGAAATTGCATACATTTAGAATGTTTAGTGGTCTAATTGTATTTTTTTTCGCTCAATGATCTAATTGCATTTTCAGGTTACATTCACTAACCAATCTGAACATTATTCCTAATTGAATTATACTAAATGTATTAAAAAAAAAAAAAAAAAAGAAGAAAAAACTTTATCCATATACCTACTGATGGTGGCCCACGTCTGCAAGAACGTGGCGGCGGTGGAAGCATCAGCGATCCCGTGCCAAAGACACGCGCCGACGGCGATTCCACCGCAAGGAAACTCAGTGACTTGGACGGCTAGCAGGGCATAGTCGTTCACTTTACTGGGCCATTCTCCGGGATTGCAAGGAAGCAGCCGACAAAGGGTCTCCATTCTGGGGCGGCTGACGACGGAGGATAAGTTCTCTCCGACGGCGCGTGCCTCCACGAAGAGGGCGCCGTCGTCGTTGCAGCGGAGGGTGAACACGTCCTTCACCCTGCCGGCCAGCGGGTACAAATGGGTTAACGTCATCGAAAGAGATTCCTTGAGGTGATCAAACAACGATGAGGACGACATGGTTGACTCCTCCGCAGGGAATATTCCGGCGGTGGTTGGGTAGAAGAGAACGACCGGAACATAGAATTTGACGGCGAGTTGATCAAGGAGGGAAAATTTGTAGTCCCTAAGGTTGTGAGGTGTTGGACGAGAAGGTTTGATGGTTTGTTTTTGGATAATCTCTACTCTGATCATCGTCGTCGTCGGTCGTCTGCATATTGTGCAGGCCGGAAAATTAAGCAAATTTATAAATCCATTTAGAGCTTGAGAATCTGTTCATATCTAGTTAGATTAAGATACCTCAACTTAGTGCATTTTGATACTCCATATTATATTGTATTGCCCCATAATTTGCATGTAATTGAAGGGCACAACAGCAGGCCAGGCACGTTATATAATAGAGTTAATTGGATTAGAGCTCTTTTGGGGGTAATTTTAAATTTAGTTTCACAATATTATTTTTGTCATTTAACATTATAAACTATTATTTTTTGGACGGAAAATACTACATGTATTTTCATTTTTTATTTTTGATTTTTACTCCACACACAAAATCTTGATGTAGACACTTGTATTGAGACCCACATAAGAAAAGTAGTCAATCAGTGCTTGCCATATTAGAAAATAAAATTTAGAGAGTATAATTTGGGAGTCTAGGTAGTAGAACTCTTTTTGGACACGTTTAGTCATTTTCATGACTTTTCCTGTAAGGACATTTTTGTCCTTTCATATTTTTTCTTTGTTAATTTTCCAGTTTCGAGTTAGTTGGTTTAGGATTTTACTAAAAATCGGTTAAAAATATGGTTACTAAAAAACAGATGTTACCTAAAGTTCTAAACCAATTAACCCAGTTACAATTGGAAAAATAACTAAAGAAAAAAATATGAAAAGATAAAAATGTCCTTATTAAAAATACAAAAAGTCATGAGAATGACTAAACATGCATGTCCAAAAATAGTCTATGATGTTAAATGACAAAAACGATAGTGAAACTAATAAATTTAAAATTATCACAAAAAACAATGGACCTCTAGTGGAATTAACTCTTATATACGGAGTAAGATTTACTCAGTGTTGATGGTCAATCGAGAAGGGCAAATGCAACTATCACATTGAGTCGAATTTAAAACACGTACTATTGTTACCAGATTAATTGTTTTTTTTTTTCTTTTGAAAATCAAACAATAACTTGCATTAATTAGCGAAAAGATCCGAAATACAATCAGGCGGGATAGAATCCAAACTCCAAAGACATAGGAAGAATCAGTCGCCCGTGCAAGCACATGAGCTACATGATTCGCTGATTTATTAACATGACGAACAACAACGTTTCCAATGTCACTAGCAATAGACCGACATTATTTTATAATGAGACCAACATAGGAAGAGTCTTGACGAATAGAATTAAAACTCAAACAAAAATTTAAACAATCAGACTCAAGAATTAAATTAATTGTTAATATAGACTAACTCAGTTGATGAGGTTGTCTGATACCCAAAATCACTTCAAACTTGGCCAACTTAACAAGAAACATATATAGCTACGCTATTATTTTCACAAGATAAGATAATGTATAATTAAAGAGAAAATAGTAGTAACCAGGACTATGTGGTCCAATGGTACCCGGGTTGGACTTCCATTTGGAAGGTTGTGAGTTCGAGCCTCAATGGAGGTATTATTAGCTCTTTGTGTTTTAGTAGGTTGAGAAAGTATATGAACACATACTACAATGTAATAGAGCTAGTAGCATTCAAAAAAAAAAAAAAAGAGAGAAAATAGTAAGAATATAGCATTATTATAAGGAAGAAAGCTTTACTTCCCCACTATCCTACACAATAATATAGTATTTGCTTGCAACAAAACTTGTCGCTGGAGTCATGAATTAAGATGATAAAATTAATACAATTGTTTATTGATCGAGATGGACACTTCACTACTTCATTAATAATCATAATATTAAATTAAAAAAGGAAGGAAAAAAAAAACATTGATGTATGTGGGTAACACGTGATCAAGCAAGTACTAGCTAGGCATCAATTATATCACATAGGGACAACTTTTTAAAGTACATTATCCGCAAACTCGAATTATCTAAAATTGCAAAAAATCATTATTTCAATTGTCCTTAAATATATTTATCGTGCGTTGTTCATTACTTAGCTTGGGTAGTTGGACTTTTTTTTTTTTTTTTTTTTTTTTTTTTTTTTTAATTCACTTTGAAGAAATATAACTTTACTTGGATTTATTAAAAAATTTATAATTATTATTCAAATATATACTTTAAGTAAAAACAAAATCAACTTAAATTGATCTTATAATCACTCACTTAGAATAGTAACAGAAGTGTCATGACATTACATAGTAATTGATATACATACCTAGTTTTAGTCTACTTTTGATTAAGATTATATTAAGATTTAAAGTATATATATTTAAGAGTGCATCAAGTTTGCCAAGGGCCGGGCATCTATGAGGTATAAAATGATAGGAAAAAAATTTAGCTACATTATTAAAAAACTGTGTCATCTTAAATTGGAAGTAGATAAATATATATATATATATATATATATATATATATATATATATATTGGAGTAGATAAAAAAAAAAAAAAAAAAAAAACGCATCTATGATGTTCACGTGCCAGTTAGTAGGCTAGCTACGTGTCTGCATATAGTTTGCCGGCACTACATGTGACATATTTTTTTTATGTGTGTGTGTGTATATGTATGTCGATCTATATATATAACAAGGTGTAGTGCATCTAATAATTACAAAGAGATAATAAAATTGATCGATTGGCTACTTTATATGATTTTGTTATAGTTTTCCCTAAAAAGTTTGAATCTCTATTTCAATGGTTCTTCTCACCCTGATCCAACAGAGATGATTTTGCTATAGTTGATGAGACTCTTGATTGTTTCACAAGTTATTAGTGTCCGATCAAGATACTTGATCAAGTAAGTCAAATTGTCTTATGAGTTATTTTTATTTTTAATTTGGTCATATATTTATAGGTTGTGGTTCATATTTAAGTTTTTTTTTTTTTTATAATTAAAATATCTACTTTTGATCATAGTATTATTATTACATGATTAATTTTGGTCATTTATTAACAAAACGGTTTAAATATCGTTAAATACATGGGTATTTTAATCTTTAATTATGATTTTTTTTTAAAAATAACATAAGAATGTAGCGATTTAACCTACTTTGTATGAAATATCTTTGTATTTAATAACATTTCAACGATTTTATTGATGAATGACTAAAATGATCGTGCTATAATAATACTATAACTAAATGATGATGTTTTAATAAAAAATGATTAAAAGTGGACTACCATATATAAATAAAAAATATATATAATTAACTCTTGTTCTATTAAATTATATTCAGTATACCCGTTGTAATTAATACATATTTGTTCAATACTATATAAATATAAATACAAAGCTAATTACATGCATACTCCGTTCAAATCAATTAAAATATCCAATTACACACTAAACAATAAGTCAATCCTAATCATTTACAAAAAAAAAAATAAATAAATAAATAAGAAAGCTAGCATAAATAATTACTCAGAATTCTAAAAACCGATCCCTAAATCTAGGGGTTTTGGTCCCAGCCTGCAAATTAAAGAAACAAGACAAAGAGACATTGGCAATTTATATCCTACACCACGGCATACATTGCACTATGCGTCTAAATGCAAAACGACGTCGTTTTAATTATTTTTTTTTTTTGAAATTTCCCGCCCCAGTGAACGGCAGTAGGTTTTTCTTTAAAAAAAACCCGCTGTTCAAGAATGTACATAATGTTATACTTGAATACACATAATGTTATACATGAATACATATAATGTTATAACAAAATATACATACTCTTTTTAAAAGATAATACACATAATCTAACATAATACATAATAAACATAAACTTTTAACATAGTACACATCAACTCTTAACATAATACACACAAATTTTCTGATTCGGATGTACATAATTGTATAAAAACAATGTACATAATTGTATAAAAAATACACATAACTGTATGAACCAATACACATAACGTTGTGAACGAATACACATAATCTCAGCAACTTCCTACCGCGCCTCCCAACACGACCCCAAAACGACGTCGTTTTGGGAGGCGCGCGGCGCACCGTGCTATGTGCGCCGTGGTGTAGGATATAACGATTGAGAGACATTATTGTCAAATGTAAATAGGCTGTATATGTTGGAATTTATCATTGAGAATGACAAAGGAACAGAAACAAACACATGCATGCATAGAAATGTTTTCTGGACATTATTGTAAAAGAAAATGCAAAAACACTAAATAAATACCTCCGAGATGAGTATTAAGTAAGTGAAACATAATTACATAATTCTTGTATCTGAAGGTTACAGGTTTAATTTTTGTTAATTATCAAATTTGTTGCGCCAGATCTATTTAGTGTGGGACAAAAAATGTTAATAATTGTTTGATGAATTGGGTAAGTCAACCATGAACTCGTGCTGTTATTGTCTTGATTATCAGTGGACACAACTGTATGGCACTGGAAATCTTCCCACTTATCCCCGCCAACTACTAAAAAACAAGAACATGGCAGGCAAGGCCAAATCTTACAAGAATATGCACACCAACTGTTTGTTAAATTTTCCCAGCTCGCTGCCTTTATTTGCTAGGCAGACAACACTTCACCCATCCTTGTCTTACATGTACTGCTTCAATACTAATTAGATTTGTGTTTGAAATTTGTCCGCACAGATTTAGCTCAATGATTCAGTAAACAATATTAAGTTACGGTAATTTACATTACTGTTAAATGTTTTGTCTGGTCACGATGTGGAGGGTCTTGAGTTGGGGATTTGTGGATTTTTTTTATCAATTATAAAATTTAATACTCCGTAATTAAGTTAATGAAAAATTTTATGTACACAAAAGCAAGTATATTAATATAAGAAGTAGGCATTGCAAAAATGTCTTATTTTGACCAAATAGACCACTAGTCCAAGTCAAATAGAAAGCCATTATAGCAACTCCTCCAAATTAATTAAGCTATAAACAGAATGTAGTAAATACACTAAGAAAATTGTATGATATCCTGGCCTTTTTTCCCCCCAATATAAGAAGAATAATAAAAATATAAAAAACAAAATAAATGACATGAACAAATTAAATATAATTAAATATGTAGTCATTTAGCTAATTCACAAACTATTTATGTACATGTTTGATGATATCATACTTAATACAATTGTAAATAATTTATAACAAGGAGTAAAACACGTTAAATCGAGTTTTAAATCGAACTTAAAATTTAACTTAGCATTGAGTTTGATTCAGTAATTTTTATAAGGTTTGAGCTTGAACACTGGGTTCAATTGACTTGAATCAAGCTATATATATATATATATATATATATATATATGTGTGTGTGTGTGTGTGTGTGTGTGTGTGTGTGTGTGTTTATTTATGAGCCACGAGCGGTTCAACAAACCATGGATCGTAAAATTCTAAATTTGAGTTTGACTCAATTAATTAATGAATGAGTTTGACTTCGAATTTGATTGAACTTGAATCAAGACTTATTTTTTTTTTTTAAGATAATCAAGGTTTAATTAAACAACTTGTGTAAAATTTTAATTTTTTGCACTTATATTTATACTCGATATAGTTGTATTTTTTTAATATTACTAATACAACATATTATAAACTTTTTTTTTTTTAATTCCATTATAAAAGTTTAATTGATTATTTTATGATTAATAGTAAGTTTAATGGCAAATTGGCAATATTATAAAAAGAATTAAATGGTATAATTCGATTTGATGCTCCGCCCACTTGGCGAAGGCCCATACTCCGCCCACCCGCGGCTCGCACTTTGGCGTAAACCGAACGAAACAAAAACCTCATCACACCCTCTTCTCCTTCATCCTCCTCCTCATAGATTCACGTACTCTGCACCAAAAACCGCGCGTATTTCCGTTTCTACATCTGCCTTTTCTCTCTTTTCGCGTGCTTTGCGGTGCCCTGGAAAACCCTAGAATCCTCACTTCTGCCGAGAAGGAGTTTTAAGATTCGCTTCAATGGTTCACTTCTCCCGTTCTTCATATGCCTAGGCGCGGCTGGTGCTAGCGTTGCTGATTTTCTTCGTTTTTTGTTTTGTTGTAATTATGGAGAGATCCAGCGGGAAGGATCTCAAGGACTTCACCAGCTCCTCTAGCTCCGTCTCTGGTCAGTTTACTTCCATCCCCTCGCCTGTGAATTTCGCTTCCAATTTTCAATCATTTCGTTTGCTTCGGGCTAACGTTTTGTTTTTGTTTCCATTTTATCGATTTCTCACTGGCGGTTCTGGCCAATTGCCGGAGTTTTCGCCTTGAATTGATGCGTAATTGTTGAGATATGGGGTGAAACATGCGAAATTTAGTTGACTTTTGTTGTGTGGGCTGTGATGCAGATAGTGCACTGTTCGATGCCTCCCAGTACGCGTTTTTTGGGCGAAATGTTCTTGAGGAAGTTGAATTAGGGGGTTTAGAGGATGAGGAAGATAGTAGTAGTGTACCTGCTGGTGCTGGAGGAGTCGGTGGCGGACTTGGCGATGACGATATACAGGAGTATCATTTGTTTGAGAAAGATGAGGTATATTTCATTTTTGTTATTTTTTGTGAATACTGCTCTGAAATATTCCATTGGCCTGTCAGATGGAGCTGTGGATCTCAGTTCTTTGGTTTAGATCAAGGCACTTTTATTTGTGAAAAAGTAATAATAATACACTTCAAGTGGGGAAAGGGAGAACAAAGAATAAATTTGGTGTTCCAACTTTTATCAATGCAATCAAAGCATCTCCTTGTCAAGAATAAATTAATTTTAGTAGTGTATTTCTTTGTCTTTTTGTTTTTTGTTTTTTTTTTTTTAGTTAGGCTGTGTTGGCTGTATGCTTTTGCTATTGCTGCGCATGGTTATTTCTGTTTGTGTTGTATGTTATTAATGTTTCTATTTTAGTATTCATTATATAGTTATTATATTAAAGTTTCATAACTGACATACATATTTCCCGTGATTCTTGATGTGCAGGGATCAATGTTAGGTTCATTATCTGATTTAGATGACCTAGCAACTACATTTTCAAAGGTTAGTTTACTGGAAAGTTCACTTTGTAATGTTTTAATTTCTACTGCATTTTTGTATTTCTTCATTGTGCTAATTTTTTCACTAATTTGAGGTCATTTAATGGAATTTGAACCGAGAAGGGATCACTATGTAAATGGATTGAAGTGTAAAATCTGTTGTCCTGTTGTAAACTCAATACTAACAGGGACTATGCCTTCTTCAATTGTATAGGACTTAAGTTCCCTTTTTAATTTTTTTTCAGTCTGAACATTACTTTTGATGTTCTGTGTGATTATGTAAATTGGGTGTATTATAATTGCTATGATCATTATATGTGCTATGCGGTGATATCATCTTAACCTGAAAATTTGTAACTTGATACTTGCAAGGAATAATATATGTCATCAAAAGTATTGTTTTGATTTGTTTCATTTAACCTTTGAACAATTTTTTTTTTTTTTTATATTGTGATTGTGTTGAGCATTCATTCATTACTAGTCTTAATTTTCTCCCCCCATATTATTTGACTTGGCATATTCTTTCTTGTGAATTGACATGGATGGCTTTATCATTCCAGTTGAACAGAAATGTCATGGGCCCAAGACATCCTGGAGTTATTGGCGATCGTGGATCAGGATCCTTTTCTAGGGAAAGTGAGTACCTAGTCAATTTTCTTTTGCTCACTTTTCAATTTATGAACTGTCTATCTATTTTTTTTTATCTTTACGTCATCCACTAAAAAAAAAAAAGTACTCAAATTTCGGGTATATTGCTCCCCCCCTCCTCTTACTTTCCTCTGTTGTTTAAGTGTTTGATAGTAGGATTCTATATTAATGAACAATTTGTCCAGGTTCATCTGCAGCTGAATGGGCAAGAGATGCAGATTTTAATGAATGGTTTGATCAGCATTTATCTGATAGTGAATGCTACCAGGAAAACAAAAAATGGTCTTCTCAGCCACACCTCAATTCAGTACATCTTGCAGAGTCTAAACCGCTATACCGAACGTCTTCTTACCCTCATCAGCCACAGATCCAGCAGCTACAACACTGCTCTAGTGAACCAATATTGGTACAAAAATCATCTTTCACTTCCTTTCCTCCTCCTGGTGGCAGATCACAGCAGGCTTCACCGCGCAGTCTTTCCCATCACTATGATCTGTCATCACATGGGCATCAGTCACCCTTCTCTTCTGCAAATCTCTCTTCTATGTCAAGCTCAAACATGCAGTTATCTAGCCTGCCCCACAGGGTCCACTACAATGGAAACATACCACAGTTAACCTCTTCTGGTCCATCTCTAAATAACCGGCTACAAAACCATTGGGCTAACCATCCAAACCCATTCCATAGGGATTATTCTGGCCTTTTAAACCAGGTTTTGCCACATCAGTTCCCACATCAGAATGGTTTATTATCCCATCAGTTGATGTCTCCTCAACAGCAAAGATTGCACCTTTCTGTTCGACCTTCTTTAGCCCATTTTTCAGCACTGCAGTCCCAATTGTATAATTCTTTTCCTGCACCTGCTCACGTGGGTAAACATGGAATGCCTGATGTGAGAGATTCAAGATCTAAATCACATAAAAGCAGAAGTGTGCGGTTTTCTCAACAAGGCTCTGATGCAGCTAGCCAGAAGAGTGAGAGTAATGCCCCACAGTTTAGATCTAAGTACATGACTGGTGAAGAAATAGAAAGCATTCTCAAAATGCAGCATGCTGCAACACATTGCAATGATCCATATGTGGATGATTATTACCACCAAGCTTGCATAGCAAAGAGAGCTGTTGAGTCTAGGTCAAAACTTTGTTTCTGTCCGAACAAGGAACAATCTTCAAAGTCACGTAATAGTGCAGAATCAGTGCCTCATCTCCATGTTGATGCTGAGGGACGTGTTTCCTTTTCTTCCATTCGTAGGCCCCTACCTCTTCTTGAAGTCCATCCACCAGGCTTTGCTTCTACTGATGGTAGTGGCGAACAAAAAACATCTGACACTCCGTTGGAGAAGGAACCTATGCTTGCGGCTAGAATCACTATAGAGGATGGTTTCCATCTTCTCCTTGAGGTGGATGACATTGACCGGCTTCTTCAGTTTAGTCAGCCCCAAGACAGTGGTACCCAGCTCAGAAGGAAACGACAGATGCTGTTAGAAGGCATGGCAGCGTCACTTCAACTTGTTGACCCACTTGGGAAAACCAATAGCTCTGTTGGGCTGAATCCTAAAGATGACATCGTGTTCTTATGGCTAGTATCAATTCCCAAGGGCAAAAAGCTGATTTCAAGGTACCTTAAACTTCTTATTCCTGGTGGGGAGCTTGCCAGAATAGTTTGCATGGCAATTTTCCGCCATTTGAGGGTTTTATTTGGTGGGCTTCCATCTGAGCAAGGAGCATCTGAGACCATTTCTAATCTTGCCAAAGTTGTGTCAAAATCTGTTTGTGGAATGGATCTTAATTCACTAAGTGCTTGTCTAGTTGCTGTAGTTTGTTCCTCAGAGCAGCCACCTCTGCGCCCGCTTGGAAGTCCTGCTGGAGATGGAGCCACTGTCATCTTGAAATCAGTTCTTGATAGGGCAACTTACCTTTTAAAAGATCCTCAGGCCTCACATAGTTATAGCATGCCTAACCCAGCCCTATGGCAGGCATCTTTTGATGCCTTTTTCGGTCTTCTTACAAAGTATTGTGTTAGTAAATATGAGAGCATAATGCAGTCCATTGCACAGACCCAAGCAAGCACAGAGATGATCAGTCCAGAGGCTGCAAGGGCAGTGAGCAGAGAAATGCCAGTAGAACTGTTACGTTCTAGCCTTCCACACACAAATGAGAACCAAAGGAAGTTGCTACTGAATTTTGCTCAGCGTTCCATGCCTGTAACAGGTTTCAATAGTCACGGTGGAAGCAGTGGGCAAATCAATCCGGAATCTGTGAGCTGTTAGCTGATAGTGAAAGGCACTATTTTAATGGAGCTGTGCTTCCAATCATCCAAAATTCTCCTGGTCTATCGTCTGGCCTCCATTGCCTGACGTCCAATCTGCCATCACTGAAGAGCAGAACAGAATCAAAGGTATTCATGATGTTGTTGGCATCTTTTTAATGCCGAGGACTCATTCTCCTCCAACTCTTCATAGTTTTCATATTCCTGGCCCTGTCCATTTCCTTCCTCTCAATTTCTATTCCTGTTGTTTTAGTTAGAAAAAGTGGTCTCCGTGACTGTGTTTTACATAACTTTGTATTGTGTCAAAATGTGACGAGATGTGTCACTCGAGCTTCTTTCTTTACAAGAGCTTTATTTTTGTTATGCTCTTCTGTAAACATGGCTATAAATAAGCTCGAAGGGTAGAATGTACAGGTCTACCATGGAATGTTTCAGCAACTGCTGTCATAAATTTAATCATTCAATTATTCCCAGTTTAAATTTAGTCAAGTGAGTTCTTAATGATGTGGCTGGCGCATTTGATCCTCAGAATTAGACTAGTGACAGAGATTTTGATGATTCAGATGTTATAGCGTCGTTAAAAAACATTGTATTGTCATTTCTCTAAGAACCTATGGGTTAATTTACATAGAAGAAATTTAGATTGAGCTTTTTTAAATCTTATAGTTTTCATTTCTTCGATTTATTATTTCTCTAATTTTCTATGTTATTCAAATTATATTAATGTATATTTTTTTCTTCTAATTTTCTATCTTCACCCCCCCAAAAAAAAAACTGATACAGTCATACCCAAATGTATACCGCAATTACGTTCAGCGTCCATTGTTAGAATGTCTGAATGTGTACGTAAACGATACATAATCAGACTCGTTGATCATTAGAGTCCATAAGAATGATTAGGCCAAATTTGTACTTTATCCAACATATCAACATTCTTAATGATTTCAATTAAAAACGTCATTTTTTAAATTTTTAGTTTCACCGGTTCTAGAAAAAATAATATAATATTTAATTATTTATATTAACTGGAATTTTGTACACATACTCAATTATATTATTATTAATAATAATAATAATAAAATCTTATTTTGACTCAATAGACCACGAAGTCAAGTAGAAAGTCATTATAGCAAATCCTCCAAACTTTAAGCTACCAAGAGAATAACGGCGAAATTAAACAAATACATTTGAAAACTTTTATGATTTTTTTGATATGATGTGAAGAAAAATAGAAAACAAAATAAATCACAAGAAAAAAAATGTTGGTCATTTAATTAGCACACTAATTATTTTTATTTTATTTTTTTGTATGGACATCCCTAATGATATCATATCTAATACAGTTGTAAATGTAATTTATATTCAATAAAGTTTTATTTTTTCTTTTATATTTTTGATAAAACGTAAGTAATCTTTCTATCAAATTTTATCCATCTTATTAATGATATTTGTTGGTGAAATTAACAAATTTTAATTGTTTAATTGTTATAATTTTAAAAATTGACATTTTATATTTAATAGTACGTTTAAGATAATATTTATTAACAAATTAAATTGCAAATTTTTTTAGTCAAATTCATATTAATTGAACCCAATTTAAAAGTCACCATTTAAAGCCTTAAAGGTTAGGTCAAATTTAATGATGATAGTTGTTTCAAGAGCAATGTTGGAAAATCAAGAAGTAAGGAATTGGTTAGAAATTGATATTCGGTTAAGGGCTTCATGTATAATATTGGGTTGTGTATTGCAGAGGAAGGTGGATGATCATTAAGACCTTGCATGTGTTATGAAATATAGAGTTTATGTATATTAGTGAGAGTGAATTATATTTGGTTGTTAAGTGGATGACAAGATGAAACTTATCTTAATGACTCATTCTTAATTTTTTTGAGTAGTGTAAGTGAATTTTGACGCAACATTAAAACATTCACTTGATGAATGTATTTAGAGAAGATAATTCAATTGCTAATTTTATGGCTATAGCATTAATACAACATGTTCAGAGGTTTCGACTTTTTTTTAGTGGTTGACAATCTTACGGATCTTCTCCAGCATATTCTTTTGGAGATCATTCATACATAACATAGTCCAAGCGAACCCACTTAAAATCTTTATTGAACTATGACCGGCCATCATATTAGCAAATAAATGTATTCCTGAGCTTAATGTGCGAAAACAGTGAGGGATTAGCTCAATGAGTACTTAAAAAAGATGCTAACGGCAGATGTCCAAGATAAAAGAAACGAGGGGAATACTTAGTAAGAACAAAAGAGGCTAAGACGAAGGTTGGTTCAATGGTACTATAAAGGTGGTATGGAACGCTGTTGATTGGCTTTACGTATGCAGTTCTTATTGTATTGGTCCAAAACCTCGCAGTTTTATCTTTACGGTGCTTCCTCTATATTCTATCAATTAGATCATTTTTATCCGTAAAAAAAATTGTAATATTTTGTGCATTGCAAGACAAGACACGTCTCTTACTTACGTACTTAACTAAGTCGGTCAAGTATTGTATTGTTTTTTTGTGTATGTATGTGTTTTTAATAATAATAAAAGAAGTGAGGCAAAATTAAAAAGAAAAGTAAAAAAGGTATAGATGGGGTTTCTTACAAATTTCAACAAAGTTGTAGCCATTAGCCGAATTGGTGAGTTGACGAAGGCCGAAGCTCCGCTCACCCCCGCGGCTCGAACTTTCCCTTCCCCGCTCTCACTTTCGCGGAAACACAAAAACCTCATCACACCCTCTTCTTCATCTTCATCCTCCTCATATAGATTCACGCTCTCCGCACCAAAAACCGCGCGTTTTTCCGTTCCTACATCTCGCCTTCTATCTCTCTCTCTCTCCGCGCGCTTTATCTGGTCTGGAAAACCCTAGAGTTCTCAGTTCTGGCGAAAGGGAGTTTTTAGATTCGCTGGAATGCTCACTTTCTTCGGTTCTACACATGTCTAGGTGCCGCTGGTGCTAGAGATTCTGGTTTCCTCCCGTCCTGTTGTAATTATGGAGAGATCCGGCGAGAAGGATCTAAAAGACTTCACCGACTCCTCTAGCTCCGTCTCTGGTCAGTTTACTTCGCTCGCCTTTGAATTCCGCTTCCAATTTTCAATCCTGTTGTTTACTTGTTTGCTTCAGCCTATGATTTTGCTTTTCCTTCCATTTTATCGATTTCTCACTGGCGGTTCTTGCTAAATGTTAAAGTTTTCGGCTTGAATTGATGCGTAATTTTAGTTGACTTTTGTTATGTGGACTGTGATGCAGATAGTGCAATGTTCGATGCATCCCAGTACGCGTTTTTTGGGCGAAATGTTCTGGAGGAAGTCGAGTTAGGTGGTTTAGAAGATGAAGAAGATAGTGTACCTGCTGATGGTGGAGTAGTTGGTGGCAGGCTTGGCGATGAAGATATACAGGAGTATCATTTGTTTGAGAAAGATGAGGTATACTTCATTTTTGTTATTTTTGTGAATACTGGGTCAAAATATTCCATGTGCCCGGTAGATGGAACTGTGGATATGGGTTCTTTGCTTTAGATTAAGGCACTTTTATTTGTGGAAGTAATTATCATACACTTTGAGTGGCAAAGGAGAGAATCAGAATAAATTTGGTGTTCTGACTTCTCTGAATGTAATCAAAGCATCTCTTTGTCAAGAGTAAATTTTTTGAATAGAGCAGTATATTTCTTGTTGTCTTTCTTTTATTTAGGTTGTGTTGGTTGTATGTCTTTGTTGTTGCTGTGAGCTTCACATGGTCATGTCTGTATATGCATTGTCTTATTAATACTTTTTTTTTTTTTTTTTTTGAGTATTCATGATCTACTTATTTGGTGTCTGACATATGTATTTCCCTGATTCTTAATGCACAGGGATCAACATTAGGTTCATTATCTGATATAGATGACCTAGCAACTACATTTTCAAAGGTTAGTTAACTGGAATTTTCACTTTGTAATGATTTAATTTCTACTGCATTTTTGTATTTCTTTCATTATGCTAAATTTGTTCATTAATTCTGGGTCATTTAATGGAATATGAAACCCTCAAGGGATAACTATGTAAATGGGTTAAAGTCTAAAGTCTGTTGCCCTGTAGTAAACTCAATACTAAAAGGGATTATGCCTTCATCAACTGTATAGGACTTAAATTCTCTGTTTAATCTTTTCTAACTGAACATTACGGTTGATGTTCTGTGTGACTGTAAATTGGGTGTATTATAATTGCTATGATCATAATATATGTCAGGAACTCTATCATTTTGATTTGTCTCGTTTAACCTTTTAATTTTCTGCTATGTTGATCATTCCTACCATCTTAATTTTCTGCCCCATATTATTTAAAATGGCATATTCTTTCTTGTGGATTGACATGGATGTGTTTATCATTCCAGTTGAACAGAGTTGTCACTGGCCCGAGACATCCTGGAGTTATTGGCGATCGTGGATCAGGATCTTTTTCTAGGGAAAGTGAGTACCTATTTTTCTCTATTGCTCACTTCTTAGTTTTTATGGATTGCCTACCTTTATTTTTCAACTTTATGTCAGACACTAATACAAAAAAAAAAAAAAAAAACTTAAAATTTGGAGAAACCAAATATAAAAATATTGGATATTGCTTTTTCCCTGCTCTTACTCTCCTCTGTTGTTTAAGTGTTTAATATAGGATTCTATATTAATGTAAAATTTGTCCAGGTTCATCTGCAGCTGAATGGGCAAGAGATGCAGATTTTAATGAATGGTTTGATCAGCATTTATCTGATAGTGAATGCTACCAGGAAAACAAAAAATGGTCTTCTCAGCCACACCTCAATTCAGTACATCTTGCAGAGTCTAAACCACTATACCGAACGTCTTCTTACCCTCATCAGCCACAGATCCAGCAGCTACAACACTGCTCTAGTGAACCAATATTGTTACAAAAATCATCTTTCACTTCCTTTCCTCCTCCTGGTGGCAGATCACAGCAGGCTTCACCGCGCAGTCTTTCCCATCACTATGATCTTTCATCACATGGGCATCAGTCACCCTTCTCTTCTGCAGATCTCTCTTCTATGTCAAGCTCAAACAAGCAGTTATCTAGCCTGCCCCACAGGGTCCACTACAATGGAAACATACCACAGTTAACCTCTTCTGGTCCATCTCTAAATAACCGGCTACAAAACCATTGGGCTAACCATCCAAACCCCTTCCATAGGGATTATTCTGGCCTTTTAAACAATGTTTTGCCACATCAGTTCCCACATCAGAATGGTTTATTATCCCCTCAGTTGATGTCTCCCCAACAGCAAAGATTGCATCTTTCTGTTCAACCTTCTTTGGCCCATTTTTCTGCACTGCGTTCCCAATTGTATAATTCTTTTCCTGCACCAGCTCACCTGAGTAAATATGGAATGCCTGATGCGAGAGATTCAAGAGCTAAATCACATAAAAGTAAAAGTGTGCGGTTTTCTCAACAAGGCTCTGATGCAGCTAGCCAGAAGAGTGAGAGTAATGCCCCACAGTTTCGATCCAAGTATATGACTGGTGAAGAAATAGAAAGCATTCTCAAAATGCAGCATGCTTCATCACATTGCAATGATCCATATGTAGATGATTATTACCACCAAGCTTGCCTGGCAAAGAGAGCAGTTGAGTCTAGGTCAAAACATCGTTTCTGTCCGAACAAGGAACAATCTTCACGGTCACGTAATAGCACAGAATCATTGCCTCATCTCCATGTTGATGCTGAGGGACGTGTTTCCTTTTCTTCCATTCGTAGGCCCCGGCCTCTTCTTGAAGTCCATCCACCAGGCTTTTCTTCTGCTGATGGTAGTCGTGACCAAAAAGCATCTGACACTCCTTTGGAGAAGGAACCTATGCTTGCGGCTAGAATCACTATAGAGGATGGTTTCCATCTTCTCCTTGAGGTGGATGATATTGACCGGCTTCTTCAGTTTAGTCAGCCCGTAGACGGTGGTGCCCAGCTCAGACGGAGACGACAGATGCTGCTAGAAGGCATGGCAGCGTCACTACAACTTGTTGACCCACTTGGGAAAACCAGTAGCCATGTCGGGCTGAATCCTAAAGATGACATTGTGTTCTTATGGCTGGTTTCAATTCCCAAAGGCAAAAAGCTGATTTCAAGGTACCTTAAGCTTCTTATTCCTGGTGGGGAGCTTGCCAGAATAGTTTGCATGGCAATTTTTCGCCATTTGAGGGTACTATTTGGCGGGCTTCCATCTGAGCAAGGATCATCTGACACCATTTCTAATCTTGCGAAAATTGTGTCAAAATCTGTATGTGGAATGGATCTTAATTCACTAAGTGCTTGTCTAGCTGCTGTAGTCTGTTCCTCAGAGCAGCCTCCTCTGCGCCCGCTTGGATGTCCTGCTGGAGATGGAGCCTCTTTAATCTTAAAATCCGTTCTTGATAGGGCAACTTACCTTTTAAAAGATCCTCAGGCCTCCCATAGCTATAGCATGCCTAACCCAGCCCTATGGCAGGCATCTTTTGATGCCTTTTTTGGTCTTCTTACAAAGTATTGTGTTAGTAAATATGAGAGCATAATGCAATCCATTGCACAGACCCAAGCAAGCACAGAGATGATTGGTCCAGAGGCTGCAAGGGCGGTGAGCAGAGAAATGCCAGTAGAACTTTTACGTTCTAGCATTCCCCACACAAATGAGAACCAAAGGAAATTGCTGCTGAATTTTGCTCAGCGTTCCATGCCTGTAACTGGATTCAATAGTCACGGTGGAAGCAGTGGACAGATAAATCCGGAATCTGTGAGCTGTTAGCTGATATTGGAAGGTACTATTTTATTGGAGTTGGCCATCCAATCATCCATAACTCTCAAGGTCCATCACCTCGCTTCTATTGCCTAATGTCCATTCTGCTATTACTGAAGAGCAGAATGTAATCCCGGGTATGCATGATATTGTAGGCATCTTTTTAATGCCGAAGACTCATTCTCCTCCAGCTCTTCATTGTTTCCATATTCCTGTCCCCGTCCTTTTTCCTCCTCTCCTTGTTATTAATTTTCCCGTTCTCAGTTTCTATTTCTGCTCTTTAGTTCCGAAAATGTGGTATCTTTGTGGCAATGTTTTACATAACTTTGTATTGTGTCAAAACGTGACAAGATGTGTCACTTGAACTGATCTTCTTTCTTCACAAGAGCTTTATTTTTTATGCTCTTCTGTAAACATGGATATAAGCTCAGGGTATGTACAGGTCTACCATGGAAAGTTTCAGTAACTGCTGTTTCACCCCCGTTCTTCTCTCCACCTTTGGGGAAAAAAGAGAAGAAAAACGCATCTTATTCACCTGCAGAGATGTGGCTGTGTTTCGGGAGAAGATGATTTAGTTCCGAGTTCTGCAGGTTCCATACGAAGACATTCTCTAGGCTGGCTTTTAACTCTTGACGACAGATTTATAATAATCAGATGTCATTGTTTCTCTAGGATTCCTGGATTACATTATGCCGAATTTTTTTCGCAAGCTTAATTTGCATTACCATGTGTTGTAAATTTGGTGAAGGATGCATCCCTGCAGATATTGTGCTCTGCTTCTCCATGCATTCTGAACTGTTAACATTTATGTTGAATGTCAGATCTCTATTAGTTTTGCTGGATATTCAATATACTCTCTGTCTGAATAAGGTGGAGCAGATTACATGGACCATGGTACCTTTCTTTTCTTTTACATTACAGAAAGGTCACAAGACTTGCAGATTACAAATTATATTGTGCTTTTGGGGGCATTGCATGTTCATTTAAGTTGTATTTTATGTTCATTTTCTGTCCTCTCATGGATCATAATGCAACAGTTGACTTACATTTAATTCAAAGTTATGCTTTGAGTACGACACTTTGAGTAATTTAGTGTACAACTATATATAAGGCTTATAAAAAGTCGTGTTGCCTTGTTGGGTATCTTTGCCAGAGGGGGTGGGGGGGGGGGGTGGGGGTGTGTTAGGCTGCACGTCTGTTCATGTTGGTGCTAAATTATTAGACTAATTTTTTTATTTTTTATTTTTTTCTTAAATGGTATGAAATATGAATAGTGGAGTGTATGTTAAGTCTGAATAAATCAATTTAGGTTATTTATAGTTGACCGGTTTAAAATTGAAAAGGTTCATACGTCTTGAAATTTTGTGGTTATCAAATTAATCGTTTGATCAACTTGTTATTATTAGTTATTATGGATGTTGAATATTACTCTTTACTTAGATTTGTTGCAATTTGCAAAACATATACGTAAAAAATTCTTTGTTTAAAGCCACCCCCGTTGACAAAATTGTTAAACTTTTATTTCATAAAGCAATCATTTTATATGTAAAATAAATTAGGTGAAGTGGGACCCATACTTATCGTTTTATATATTTCTTAGGGATGATAAGCCTAACCCCATTGGCATGCCGATCTCAACGGGCTGCCAGTGCTGCAATTCACGTAATGTGTGTTTATGGAAAATATTGTTTGGTTTCGTCTCAAAATTCTCTATATTTATTTTTATAATTCTTTACAATGTAATATTTGTTTTATATTTATTAATTATTCATAAAATAATCAATCTTATCGAGAATAATCTATAAAAATTTTGGTGAACATTTTAATATAAATAACATTATTAGTACATTTTACATTTTATAGTTTAAAGCAAAAAATACAATAATGTTGAGCATAATATAATGCAATTATCCATTTAAAATTTTAATTGATTGATACGAGAAATATCTTTAAGTATTATGAAAGATCATGTGCAACAGACTCAGTCAAGAAAGTGTCAACAAGAATCATAAAAGGTTATAGTACGAAAATGATGCTGAACCTATTTACCATTCCTTTCAAGGCTTGTGAGTTGGATTTTTGAATTGAATAATAAGTGGAGATAATGAGCGTTAGATTATGTAGTGTACCAATTCCATCTCCTATTATTATTGGCAATAAAATGGAAAGTCCAACCGTTACAACAGCTTATAAAAATGAAGAAATTTGTACGTTTTGTATTGTTACCTTTGTAGAAAATCCTCCAAATACAGCTTGTTTCCCAAAAATATAAACGAACAATATGAAATGGTTAAGGACAAACAAGAAGAAACCATTAAATAATTTGGTAAAAAAACTGGAAATTGTTGCAAAGTCTATGGTAGGAAAATGACACTTCCCTAACATCATCTACCCATGGTTATGGACCAGGATAGTAAGTCCAACCATTCTTTATTACACTATGTACATAGTGATTTTCACCGGGACTCAAACTTAGAATATTATAGTTATCAAACTAATAACACGATTAACAGTAATTGTATTTTTAAATGAGTAATACATGTAACTATAGGTTGGGTGACAGTTTTTTTGAGCGATTGCATGTAATTGAGTAAGTTTACAGAGTAATGGGTGTTCGGTATTTTGGCAAATTGGAGAGAGATTAATTGTGAAATTGATAGAGAGAGTCAAAATTGTTAATTGAATGAATGGTTGGTTAATTGCCTAATGGCAGTTTTATTAGAGACTTAATTGAGGAAAAGAAAATGAAAAGAACATGGTCCACTTTTCTTCCTCTACAAATTTATTCAGAATTCATACATTCATTTCAGCCCACATTCTCTCATTTGACTTGTTCTTCATCGCCACCTTCTCCCTCCCTCCCTCTCTCTCTCTCTCTCTCTCTCAATACTATTTTCCATACTAACAAACTCTCCTTCTCTCCTCTCATTTATACTTTTCTTCTTTTTCTGCTTCTTACCCATTATACTCTTTCCTTCTTTTCATCCTTTTACAGGTTGGTTTTTTTCTGCTTCCCATTCATCGCTTATTGTACGCTTCTTGATTCTGCATGCTGTTTTCGCGTTTGATTCATTGACTTTCTTGATTTTTTGGGGGATTTTTTTTTTTCCTTTCTGTTTTGTGTGTTTTATATATCCACTCTCTTGTTTTCCATGCGCTTCTGTCAATCATGTTCGTCAACTTTTAACTTCACCCTGCAAAAAGACTTGATTTTTGGCATTTTCCCAGGGCTTGAGATCACACCATTACCGTTTACCATCGATTGTGTTGTTTTTCATGATATGGTTAATGATGTTTTCTTTGGTATCCACTGTGCTTTTCATGTGAAATAATGAATCTGATATATCACTGATGTTGTGTTTTTGCAGGGGAAAACAAGTTTTGTTTTGGTGAGATCTTTGTTGGAGTTTAGAGGTGAGTGGTTTGATCAAAACCAATGGGATGAATTAGTCCTGTTTTGTTTTCAATTTGAATTGATCCTTTCATGGTATATATATATGTATCTATATGCACTGAAATTCTTGCCCAGAAATGCAAATTGTTTGACTGAACATTAAGACATTGAGAGAAGGGGAGTTTAGTATATATGACAGATCAAATAGAAACTAAAATCCAATCCTTTTGATTTCCATTTCCAGATATGGATTTTGCAGATTACAAGCGTAAGAGCAACTTCCCTAGGAAGATTTTCCTGGCTGCTGGCCTCATTGCTGTTTGCTTTCTTCTGTTCAGAAGGGCTCCTAGTTTCACTGGCTCCAGTAAGGTGTGTATTGAATTGAAGCCATCAACTACATTATATGCTTAGAAAATTCATCTGCCGGCAACCCAGCCAAGTTGGTCAGACTCTTGACTTGGTAACAGGACCGGCCTATTGGCCTTCTTGGTTTGAGTCAGTCAGCTATGAACAACCTAGACTTGGTAACAGGAGCCTTTGTGATCTTTTCCCAACTAAGGTCACAAGGTGGGGTCTACCCAGTGCATGCCCTCGGGTAGTGGTTGTTGGTTTCATAGTCACCCAAAAAAAAACAATTCATATGATGTTTTTGGTTTGAGTCGGTCAACTATGAGCAACCTAGACTTGGTAACAGGAGCCTTTGTGATCTTTTCCTAACTAATGTCACAAGGTGGGGTCTACCCAATGCCCTCGGGTAGTGGTTGCTGGTTTCATAGTCACCCAAAAAAAAAAAAAATCATATGATGTTTTAATATATTGACTATGTTCTTGATGAATAGCACAATATGACACCAAGACTTTTGTTGCCATTCTATAAAATAGTCTGTTAAGTTCATGGGATTTAGCTAAACAACATAGTTGCTGATATATTGTCTTGTTCATTTGACAGTTCAAGATGCATGAACCCGGGGTAACACATGTCTTAGTGACCGGAGGTGCTGGGTATATAGGTTCTCATGCTGCTCTCCGGCTCTTGAAGGATTCATATCGTGTAACCATTGTGGTGTGTCTCTGTGGCCAAACCTTTTGGTTCTTGGTACAAGTTAATTACATTCTGAAGTTAGTATAACATTGTTCTTGTTCTTTGGGCAGGACAATCTTTCTCGAGGAAACATGGGCGCTGTTAAAGTTCTCCAAGGACTATATCCCGAGCCTGGGCGGCTTCAGTTCATTTACGCTGATCTTGGAGATGCAGCAGCTGTATCCTGAAAACAAATATAGATTTCTGCTTAGCTTTCAAATATAGATTTGTGTTTTCAACCTTAACGAATACTATTTCAGGTAGACAAATTGTTTTACGAGAATGCGTTTGATGCTGTAATGCATTTTGCAGCTGTTGCGTATGTTGGTGAAAGTACACAAGAACCTCTCAGGTAAATTTTTGTCGATTTCTGTAAAATAAAAAAAAAATCGTTTCCCCCCCATAGCAGCATTATATTTCTAACAAGTTTGGTTTGCAGGTATTATCATAATATTACCTCGAATACGCTGATGCTAGTGAAAGCAATGGCGGCTCATAATGTGAAGACATTGATCTATTCAAGTACTTGCGCGACATATGGAGAGCCCGAGAAAATGCCCATCACGGAATCCACTCCCCAAGTGAGTAAAGACTACCTGAAAAAAATGATCGAACTGAACTTAGCTGAGAAAGCTTGAAGTTTTCTTGTCTAAACCATTTATAATATAACTGTGAGTGTTATTTAGGCGCCCATCAATCCATATGGCAAAGCGAAGAAAATGGCGGAAGATATCATATTGGACTTCTCCAAGACTTCTGACATGGCTGTCATGATCCTAAGGTTTGGTCCTTTTGCTATTCATAAAAACAACAAATCGCCTTAGAATTGTATATTGAATTCCCAATATGGAACTTCAAAGAGAGTGGAGTGTTTGATGAAGTCGAATGCCATGATCAGGTACTTCAATGTGATTGGATCAGACCCCGAGGGAAGGTTGGGAGAAGCTCCTAGACCAGAATTGCGCGAGCAAGGTAGGATATCTGGTGCTTGTTTCGATGCAGCTCGCGGGATAATTCCAGGCTTGAAGGTATGCATATATGCGATATCTATCTCTTCGTTTTACACTTCATTCATATGGTATAATGCTAGCTAATCAGAGACAAAATTGAGTTCAAAATTGATGATATAAAAACTCATTTTGTAAATGCAGATAAGAGGAGTTGACTACAGTACGCCCGATGGGACTTGCATAAGGGACTATATCGACGTCACAGATCTAATTGATGCACACGTAAAGGCGCTGCAACATGCAACTCGTGGCAAGGTTGGCATTTACAACGTTGGCACAGGAAAAGGTTAGTCTTGTTGAGCATATAATAATATATATAAACATAAATGTTCAATCCAACTACAAGCTTAGGCATTTAGTTGAGATGAAACACATGCTTCAATTTGGTATCAGAGCCAGACCAAAGGAAAGTAATCAGCCCTCACACGTGAGGGGCGTGTTGAGCATATAATATATATAAACATAAATGTGCAATCCAACTACAAGCTTAGGATTTTAGTTGAGATGGAGCACATGCTTCAATTAGTCTGTGGTACGTGTTGTTCAAATGCAATGCAGAATAAGTGAGAAGAAAGAAATAATGGGTTTGTGAATGGTTGTTGCGAAAAAATAGGGAGTTCGGTGAAACAATTTGTGGAGGCTTGTAAGAAGGCGACGGGAGTGGAGATAAAGGTAGAGTACCTGAGCCGACGGCCTGGGGATTATGCAGAAGTGTACAGCAACCCGTCGAAGATAAAGCAGGAGCTGAATTGGTCGGCCAAGTACACGCTTCAAGAGAGCTTGTCGATCGCGTGGAGATGGCAGAAACTGCACAGAAATGGCTATTCTAAGTAACCACAAATGGCTTTCTGTGAGGCAAGCAGCCTTTTTTTTTGTGTAGTAGATTCTTCATAGTTTACATGTTTATTTAGTATTATTATTATTAATCATATATATATACCTCTCCTGCAAATGTTTTGGAAACACAGCTGATGTAAAATTGATAAAAGATTAATGGACACTTCTACCTTTGTTGTTATCTCTCTATCAATGGAGCCTTTGCATTTTTTTTTTTTCCTATTTAACATTGTGAGGATGGAAGGACCCTCAAAATGTGAAGTAAAAGGGAATAAGAAATTTGTGAGTCATTTCATTTCTAGAGCGTATATTTTCACTCCCTGCCTATAATGCACAGAAACTGTTAAGGTGGAGCTTTTTTGTGTTTCAAAGTGGTTTTCTTCTAAAGTTTTTTAGGCTATTTTGTTAATAAAAAAATATTTAAATATACATTTTCCCAAATGTATTCCAAATTTCCAAGAATCTTTAACTATATATATAGTCTAACTCCCCTTAAAATCATCTTGAACAAATTCAAATCATTTTGAAAATTTCATTCTTCGGGTCCCACCAAACTCCCTCACATACACCACTTCAAAATTTTTGAATTATTCTTTTCAAATAATTCAAGTTTCTAACTTCACTAGACTATATTTATAATTTTAAAAAAATTGAATAAAATTTTCTATATTTGTTTCAAAGGTCTTTAAAAAAAAAAAAAAAAAAAAAAAAAAAAAAATCTAAAAAGAATACTCTAGCTCTCCCTCCCCTCCCTACCCCACCCCCCCCCCCCCCCAAAAAAAAAAAAAAAAAAAAAAACCATCCCAATAGCTAAAAAGAAAGAAAAAAACAAATACAAATAATATAACTCTTTGTGGTCTTTTACTGACTCAGAATATAAAATTTACTGAATGCATACTCTTAAATAGTGACTGCGAATTTTCTTCGTCACTCAAAAAAAAATACATATAAGTGTGTGTACTATTAAAGGGGTGATTAGAATGGAACATGAACTAAGCTGAAGATGAAGTGATGGACAAAGCTAACAAAATTCTTTTTGCAGTTCAAATGCTGCATGTTATCTTGGAGTTTATACAGGAGTGTTTTGCTACAAATAACTCAAATGAAGCATATGATCCTCTTGGCATTGACTATTCAAAGTTTAACAAAGGGAGAGTGGGATCAAGAAACATGGGGCTTCACTTCACTCCTCCATTGAAGTTGCTGTTCTTGTCTCTTTCTAACCTCTATATGCCTACGTGAATTTGTTCTAAAAAAATCATAACTCATCGTGCCTTTCTGTCTGGCCATCACCGTTGGATTTGGCACTAGGTTTTTCACCACTGGCTGGTTTCTCCGAATCTCCAGTTTGCTCTTTCTTTGAGGGTTCCTCAGAAGACGAGTCAGCCTTTTCTTTTTGTCCATTGTTCTCGGTTTCATTCTTTGCGGGCTTCTCGACCTTTGGCTTTGGTTTAGGAATTTTATTGACCTTGGCCACCTAGTCAGGGAAAAGGAAACGCATACAGGAGAAACAAAAGAATCCATTAATCCAACGGTTTAGCAATCGTGTAAGAGATTGTGAGTGATACTGTGTACTCAGTCCAATTTAGTTCAAGAAAAATAACAAGGAATCATCCACAATACCTTATCTTGAAGATCAAATAACTTGTTGTATACTTCTTCTGATGTGAATACTGGTTTGCTATATCCTGGAGTCCTGTTGCATAAGTTGTGACTTGTCACCAATAAATCAAACAATATAATCTTGAAGCTGAAGACAGACACGCTTCCACAAGTAATGCACTTATCACAGCACTGACTCAGCCAAATTAACATCGTGTGCCAACAATATGACCTAAAGTCACTAACGTCGTGTGCCAACATACTCCCCATCTTATTGCAAAAACTAATTTTCCTCGACTTGAACCCTAGGTTAGAATTAAGACCTTGACCCCTCAAATATTTATTAAGTCATGGCCACCCTGCCTAAATGAAACGAAATTTTGCATGGTCTCAATATTTTGACAGTTTGTCTTTTTTTCTCTAAATCATTGAATGATCTTGGCTGAACAAATGGTTCACAAGAAGGAATAGTTATGATGCGATAAGTGATAGCATGAAAACAGATTGAAGCCCAAGGGAAACAAGAAGAAAAGAGATGGAGAACTCACTTAGCCTGCTCAGCCTCCTTCTCATTCAGCCAACTCTTCAGTTTCTCAGCCTCAGCCAGAACCTACAATAAATAAATAAATAAATAAAAATTAGTCCTTACCCCTTCCAAACATTCATAAAAAGAAATAACTCAAATAAGATGATGTGCAAGAATGAAGGACAAATTTATATACTGTACCTCATCAATTCTCCCTCTAGGAAGCCAAGATTTATCTGTTTCCCATCTTTGCACAATCTAAGATGTCAAAGAAAAAAAAAAAAAAGATAAATGGACTACAGATTTCCCAGAAGAGAGAAAAACAAGCCACCAAGTGTAAAACTTCCAGTAAAATTCATGCTATTTCATTTCTTGTCATTATAGTATAATTGTTTAACTATCATTCTGCAGTATCTAATTTATTGACAACTTCATCTTATTCGACCTCATACATAATACACACATGCATGCAAATGTCTTTCTGTGCATAACATAGAACATATTATACATTATAAGAAAGTAAACAAATTGAAAAATATTTGTAATAGTCAACCTGTTGCAATTCAGTGAGGTAGCGTCGAGCATGTTCAGATGCAGCAGGGCGTGCAGTAAGCTCATTATATCTATTCCAAATTTCAAGAATGCAATATTAGAATGAGCTATATCTAAATTATTAGAAAGATATTTTCTGAAGTTTTGGCATAGAAACTAGGGCAAGACCTATGGAATATAGGATCACCAATAGCCTTCAACATATCTAATTTTTTCTCAAATTCTGTGGCTGATGCATCTTCACCATCAGTGTATAACCATTCTTGCACCTGAAAAGTGAGTTGCAGATAAATTAGCATTCAATAAATATAGAAAATTAGAGACATATAAATCACTTACCAAACCAAAAGTGAAATGAATAAAATTATGCAATATATAAAAAACAAAAGGCATATTGATCAAGTCAGAGAGAATAAGCAAACCTCATCAAGTTTCTCGATATAGGATTTGCGCTCTTGGTCAGTTGAAATTTTTGCAAATTCTTCTGACTCAATCTGGTGTAAAGTGCATCAACAAATAGAAAAGAAGGCAATTAAATAACAGCAGCTTCAGAACTCAATTTTCTTTGAAGTACATAAAAACAAAAAGAAAAAAGCAGTTAAACTATCAACATCACATGAATCATTTTCAGAAATTAACTGACAAATGAATATCTATTCATGCACAAAGAACTAAAAAACAAATGAGGATGCCAATTTAGAAGCTACACAGAAATTGTTGGATCACAAAATATGGCAAAATACTGCATTATAGCCCATTGGAATTTCAAAATTTTCAAACCTTATCTCTCGTATCATATATGTAACTTTCCAGGTTGTTCTTCAATTCAGCAGTTCTTCTCCTCTCTGCATCTTTTTTGTCCAGTTCTTCCAATTTCAATTTAGCTTCACTAAGAGACTTGTCTGAAAAAGACATTGCTGGACCCGTTGTCTTCTCTATAATCTACACAGAGACAAAAAGCCAAGCCTTAAAAGAGGGAAAGATCAAGAAATTACAACCAAAATGTTGTTGTGGGATAAGGTTGTTAGTACAGTGCCAAAAATTGGATGAAGAATAAATATAATTAGCTCTCTCAAATGAGATGAATAAATGACCTTTAGAGGAATGCGGAAAGTCCGTTTTTTCAGTTTCTTCTCAGCACCAAGATCTGTCGTAGAAGAATTATTTGCAGTAGAATTGGATGAATCACTACTAGCACCCTCCACATCCAGCTTGTCATCACTATCCTCTGTAGTGTTCTTGGGGCTGGACTCAACCGATACATTGGCAGCAGTAGAGTTTGAACCATCCACTGTCAGATTCTTTCTTGGAAATTCCACCCATTCAGATATTTCAATAACAGCATCCGCCCGGTCCAAAGAGAATGTTCCACTCCTACTAAGAGAGAAATGCAGGTTGGCTTTGATTGGAGCCGAAATATTTCTTGATGCGTATCTAGAAAAAAGATACAAGATCAGATGTTGTCCAGTAGAAAGTTGCCTAAAAGCTTGAAGCATAATAAGGGATCACATAACACCATTTGAATTCTTTATCCTTACCTCTCATTCGCATCTGCTAGTCCTCCTACTGCATACTGAGCAAATGTAAGTGAAGTAGTGCCAGGTGGTAGTAAGTCTTTGCTTTCATAAGCAAGTGAAACTTCAAAATCTTTGTCATGAACAATGGATCTGAACATCTGCAGTGCACCAGAAGTAATCACATAAGCAGTATGCACAAGAGATTTGTTATTGTAACATCCTCATGTATGGATATCTAATTTCTACTTCAATGCAGGGTGATAACAACTGATTTACCTTACTGGGTAATTTTTTCATTCGAGGTATTAAAAATTGGCTGGTACTCTCATCTTTGGGCAGATCAGGACCATCTACATTAATAACAAATCCGTACATTGAACCATCAATCATGCCCAGCTTGCGGTTCAATTTTATCCCATCACTTATATTTGCAGCATGCAGCGAGGCACCAAGAACAGTTGCTTCATCTGCATCCAAATGTTTGTCCAGCTCTTTCCTCCCAAGAAACTCTTGAAGCTTGGCCTGCCAAGGAAAATGGAAAATTATTTTAAACAAACAATCAACATCAAGAATAGCAGATAAACAATATGTAGGATATGCTATTTGGCATCTAGACATGACCAAGAGAGTAATCCGTACAAAAAGTAAGAGAACAGGCAGGAACTTCACAGGATTATTTTCTTTTATTTCTTTTACAGTCTGACAAGACAACAGACAGGGTTGCTAGTTTATTTGTGAACACAAAAGTTTTATAACCTGCAATTTTGGCACCCGAGTGCCACCTCCAATGAGCTCTACTGCATAAATTTCTTCAGTCTTCAAACCAGAG
This sequence comes from Ipomoea nil, assembly GCF_001879475.1. NCBI lineage: Eukaryota > Viridiplantae > Streptophyta > Magnoliopsida > Solanales > Convolvulaceae > Ipomoea > Ipomoea nil. Next base: position 6,007,194 of record NW_017617849.1, on the reverse strand, counting down.
TGCCTCAAAACATCTTTCAAAGGAACAAGAGCTCTTTCCCACAAATCTTCACATAGCTCTTCAAACTTCTCACGAGTTATTGTGCTCCTGATAGAAAACAAAAATAAACAAACAAACAAACAAATAAATTAATAAATAAATAAATAAGCAGATAATCACATATAAATGCATTATCCAACAGAGATAGTGAGAACAAATATACAACATGTGGATAATAACAGAGAAATGCATTATTGCATAGAAATCAGCAAAGATAAAATATGCTCCTGGTAGAAAACAAAGGATTAAGTAGATAATCAAGAAGACATGCATTATCTAACTGAGATAAAACAAATCAACATAATACAATACATAGGGAAGTCAAGAACAAAAAGAGCAATTTATCACTGTTTTCTTTGCGGACTTCCTTACCCCTTCTATAAATCTTTTGTCCATTATAGATATTTTAAACATATTTCCAACTAGTCTCGTATTATATTTTATTCAATTTTTTCTTATACACCAGGGTCTGTCAAAATAAGACATAAAAATGGGATGGACTGACAGAGGGAGATTGGAATGGCTTTGCCATTACACATTGAACTTTCTTCATGTACACAGCAAATATACATAACTCTTATAAACTAAGACTCACTGTGTGCAATTAGTTATAGCAGTGATTTAAAAAAAGCACAATATAGCAACATAATATAAGCTTAATATTTGAGACCTTCTATAATAACAACCTATTCATGTACATCTTTGTTTGCCTAATATGCCACCTTGCATCTTGTATCTAAATGAAACTTTTGATCTCCAACTTCTCCAAAGTAAACATTAAGTTTTATTTCAAAAGAAACAATCCCAAAGCAATGCAAGGAAATTTATAAAGAATTCTGTTACAATCAATGAACTCACCGAAAATCACGATCATCATAGAAGGATTCAACTGAGATTGGAGCAACTGTGTTTGCACTGAGTATTTCTTTTGTTCGCTTAACCTGTTTCTTCAATTTGGCCATTGCCTTAGGAGACTTTCTCACATCAAACTTATTTCCAAGCTGTTTGTTGAACTCATCTGCAAAGTACTCTACCAACCTTAATTCAAACTGTTCACCACCGAGTTCAGCATCCCATCTAGCATCTTTTACCTGCAAAATCATTTATTGTCAAATTATGATGCACCATATAATACAAATAGAACAAAAGCATAGTATAATACAACTACAGAATAATCCCCTGAACGAACATCACCACTATAAATAAAAAGTAAAACCGATTTATCTATACAGTCCGATATCTTCAAGTAGTAAACTATAACCAAAAAAGATCATACTTCCGGAAATTCTATTTTAAATGTTTGAGCTTTATAATTAAAAGCTTTGAATAGAAACATTTTACCTGAAACTGGTTAACTGACACGGTCCTCCCATATTCTTTGGCATCGTACGCAGAGAAATACACAAGAGTAGCATAAGTGCTACCTGCCCCCATGTCATAGAAGATCACGTGCCTTGATCCATTGGAGAAATCTTTGTCAATCCCGTATTGCAACGCAGCTCCAGAATGCTCGTTAACGAGCGCAAGCACATTGATCCCCGCGAGCTCGGCGGCAGTAAGCAGCCCATTTCTCTCTGCGACGCCCATGAATGGAGGCACTGTTATTACTGCATCCTTCACTGAACCGCCCCGCACGTGCGTCTCCGCGAGCCCAATCGCGTACTTCAACACCATCGCCACCAGCTCCTCTGCCGTGAAATTCCCGTTCTCGGTACGGAAAGCCGCGACATTCCTCGTCTCCTCCGGAAAAACGTCGTGTTTTAAATACAGGGAGTCTAGGGATTTGACGACGTGATCGTAGGGTTTAGCGATGAGTTCTCGAAGATGGGAATAAACCTTGTCCGGATAGCGCGCGAGGAGGCCCGACGCCTCCTCGCCGATTAGCCTCGCCCCGGAATGGAATGCGACTAACGACGGGCTTTTGCGCTTCGACATCTCATTGATGGCGATCGAGATTGGCGGTTGCCCCGGTTTCAGGTTGACCACGGCGACTTTCATGGATTCAGATCCCAGATCTATGCTGGAAACAGCGGCATGACAGCAAATTGAGTTGAGCAAGAGCAGGGATAAAAATATCCCTATCCGGAAAAGCATTGTGTCCACCGTCGCCGGAACTCCTCCGCAAATGAACGAGTCCGTTACCGGAGATTAAACTGGGATGAAGGTCGGAGAACTGATGAATAAAATGTTGAGGAGTATTTATACACGGGGCATACGTGGACAGTTAAGAAGGTTACAACGAATGGGAAGGAGACACGCGGCGAAATTGACACGTGGAAGAACGTGTGACGTCCTGTGTGTTGGTTTCGCAGTCATCGTAGATTTGTCGAGAGAGCAGACTCAAACCACTCTACACACTTCGGTCAAGTCTTGAGCGTAAAGCGACTGACGCATCATGTGGGTTGTTATTTTTACAAGTGTCATTTAAACTCTCAATTTATTTTAAAAGTGTAATTAAATTATTAAATTGTAAAATTTTTAAAAGTATTTGATAAATGATTAAGTGAATTGTTTTTTTAATACTATTAACTTTATTACAAGGTAGTATATGTTTTACAATTTTTCAAGAATTAATATCCCATCATCAGAGTTTGATCCTGTGACATTTTCAAAGGTTACCAAACACTTAGTTGGTTGATTGACTCGGTAAATCCGTCAAAATTGATCAAATCATTTAAAAATTAGTTGGTCATTCATTTACCAAACACTCGCTTAATACACTCCTAAATTTAAAGGAAATTTTGAAGAATAATAATTTAATTTTTAATAATATTAAGTTTAGTATTAATATATGAAATTTATATATTTAGAAACTATATTAAAAGTACTATTAAATACAAAAAAATTAAATTTAAAATAATAAAAAATTATTTAAAAAAATAAGCAATGAATAAAGAATTGATTTGACCGATTAATAGTAAACCAGACAAGAAAAATATGGTAGAGTGAGTATTATTTAAAAACTTATTTAAATTTTTATACATACCACTACAAATAATTTAATGATAATTCAATAAACGAATTAATATATTCATATACGAAGTAATATATACAGTCCTAATCCGATTCCGGGTTCAAATCATAAGCATCTTGTTGATTTGATTGGAAGAGTTTGATATACATGATTGTGGGTCAGAGGTGTTCGAGATAATAGTTAAGGTGTAGAAATAACTAAAAGTCCATCTTGAGAGCAATAAATGTGGTGTTTATAGGGGACGCGAGGAGACAGGTCTCGGGCCAGCGACATGCGTGGCACGTGGAGACCATGCACCGGTTCAGGCTGAAGCCCAAGGGGCTCTAGCCACGTGCCTTGATATTCCTGAGCGCACCGCATTATGCCACAAGGCACATGTAGGTCGGTCCGACCTGAATAGGTCAATGAGTCAAAGGTCGTAAAGCTATTCACGAGATTACCATTCGGTTAAGCCCAGTTAACACATAAGGTTAGGTCAACCGTGGTCGTGGTCATGGTCGAGCTCAGTTCGCACCAAATGTCCGTAACCGACCACCGTATAGGCACGATGCCCGAAAAATAATTCCTATCAAAATCATTTTAAGTGTTACCCCGCCAATAGTAAATATCTAATTTATTGAACATTTTCACACAATTTTATAATATTATTAACTAGTCAGAATAGTTAACACAATTAATTCTCAGCTAAGAGTCCGTTTGGAAAGCAGGAAAATGACTTCTGGAAAATGAGTTATTTTCCGGAAAATATTTTCCTTTCTCGTGTTTGGCTACACAGCAGAAAACTGTCTTTGTGTGTTTGGTTCATTTTCTGTAAAATGAGGTAGAATTACAAAATTAAACAGTTTATATAATTAATTATTTTGTTTAAAATATAAAAACATTTATTTATTTTTGAAATCAAATAATATTATTTATTAAAAAGTTAATAAAAAAAGAAAAAGAAAAAAGAGAAACGCCGAAAACCAAAGAGTACTGCTCTCTGGTTTCCGACTGTGTTCTCTGGTTTCCAGCCAGAAACCAGAGAGAGATTCTCTATGGTGTCCGGTCAAACACCAGAGAGTAGTAGAGAACACCCTCTGCTCGTCGAAAAACGTACAATCACAAATCGGAAGAAGAGATCCGAAGAGGAGAGAACCAAATCCGAAGAGGAGAGAACAATGCGCAATGGGTGTTGGTGAAGTAGCGGAAATTTTCTGGCCAAAAGATGAGAGAACAAAGAATGGAAAATGACTTCCCCCAAAAAAGGGAAGTCATTTTCCGGAAAAAAAGGCCACATTTTCCATTGACTATGTGCCATTTTCCTTTTTTCCTTTGACTTCCATTTTCCTTGCACAGCCAAACACCAAAAACCCGAAAAATGATTTCTAAAAATCATTTTTCGAATTTTCAAACACACCCTAATAGTGTAATTGAATCATTATAAGTTAACATAGTGTTATATCATAAGATTTTGTTTATTTTGGTCCAAGAAAAATATGTTGTTGATGATTCAGATGTCACCTCATAAGATTTTGTTTATTTGGATTAAAAAAAAAAAAACAACTCTGCAGCCTTCCCCACCTCATAATATTATTCGATCAAATGGTCACAAGCTCTCAAACTATTGACAAAACAATAAACAGGGTATTAAACTAAAAATAAATAAAATAAGTGAAGACTTTTAATTCATCAAAATGGTATAATTAAACTAGTGATTTGTCAAATTGTTGTAATTAAGTAAATTAGTTAGTTGTTAGAAAAAAAAGTAAATTAGTTAGTAAACCCAATATAGAAACTAATAAAATGTGTTGATGTGACAAATTTTAATAATAATTTTGTTTAATAAAAATGTTATTGGAGAAAATGGAGAAGCTAGTCTGTCGTCTCCCCATCATTTGGACGAAGAAGCCGACCGTTTATCCGTATGAAAATCAAATTTGTTTTCGTATTATTTATTTTTAAATTAATTTATTTCAATAGAGATGTCATGTCAGTACATTTTCACTGGTAAATTAAATATAGTATGATAATTGATTTAATTGTATCAATTTGATAAATTGAAATATTTAGTTGAATTTTTAATATGATAATTGTTTTTGCGTATAATTTGAGGGACTATTTACATTATTATTTTTATTTCTTGTCTTGGCTGAATTCCCAACCTTAAGGGTCCTCTACATTCTGATCAGACAGAGCATGTGAGATGATGTAAATTACAGTGACTTAATGATTTAGTAGACAAGACCAAACAACAGTGCACACAAGAAATCTGTCCACTTTAAATATAATTCTCACACTGCCGTCGCCGAATTTGGAACCTTAGTCTCTTATCTCAAATACATATTATTTTTATTTCAATTTCAATTTCAATATGAGAAGAAGGCATTATTTATTTTTTATTGTCCCAATATACTGACGATTGAGATGCACATAATTCCTGCGGCTAGAAGTAGTGAGTAGGTTGTCGTCACCTCCACCTTAAAATGGAAAACCAGTTTCCATGTTCACCCGATAAATTATGTCGACACAGAAATACCAAAAACTTCCACTTTCTCCATAAAGAAAGCATCGCCACAGGGAGTCCATTACACCTCCACTTTGTGTTGTGGCTCTGTCTGCTCTTCTAGACACTAGAGTGGAAATGGCTCTATATTTCAGTAGCGCGTGTTTCTCCGGATTAAGCCTGAGGAAATCCCAGGTGGCTCCGGTGAGAGCCATGGCTTCGGAAAGCAGCGTTGCTGTGAGAATTGGGGAAGAAGAGAAGGCGAAGCTTGGTGGGTCTGAGTTGAAGGTCACGAAGCTTGGGATTGGGGCTTGGTCTTGGGGTGACACCAGTTACTGGAACAACTTTGAATGGGATGGTGAGTTGTTGCAGTTACGGTATTGTGAAGAAAAAATTTGAACTTTTGCCTTTCCAGTATCCTATTTTGTGAAACTATGAAGATTCGTTTGGAATTTGGACCATAAGTTGTTTAAATGGTTTAAGGTTAGGATATTAGTAATGTATTTTCTGTTGTTTCTTACATGGGAAAGAAGCAATTAAGGTTTATAGCTAACAGATTTCACTGGTTTGGGTGACTAGGAAACATGGCCACTATTAGATGATGTGTACTGATAACCTCACATTGTGACCTTAGCAATGGACTACGAGGAGGTAAATCAGGTTGCCCATCTTGTGTCTGCACGGGTTTAGCTCATTGGTTCAGTAGGTAGTATTTAGGAGAAGAGACCAAGATTCGAACCTTGGCTGAGGATTATGCCCGAAGTGGGCAGATCTCTTGTGCACACCGCCATTTGGCAATGTCTGTTGAGCTATTGAGTCATCGTGATTTACATCATCCCAAATGCTCTGTCGGGTTGAGATTTGGGGATTTAACCTTTTGGGAGAAGGTTGCCCATCTTGTGACCTTAGCTGGCAAAGGACCAAAGGAGGTAAACCAACCTATGTTACCCATAGCTGACTAGTTCAAACCAAGAAGGGCCCCTCCTAGGGGGGGTCAAACTTGGAAAATTGTAGTTACCAAGCACGGACAAACTTGGCTAGAATTATCCCTGGGTAGTTATTGCTTAGAGTTTATCCATGGATATTCCTAGTTAAGAACAAGCTACAATTGTATGACAGATAATCTAATGTTATAATGGTATGCATGCACAAGAAGGTGTGATGAGAAAGAGTCAATGTATCATCCACTATGTGGCCATTCCCAAAATATGTGCTTTGTGAAAAAGAAAAAATTTATGTTAGAAGGAAGCTCAATTGATTGTGTCTGTGGTGACCTCATTGGTGATTGCAATTCTGGGGTTCTTATGTGGTGAATAGCATTTCAAATGCCGGGAAGATTAACTAATAAGGTAGTCATACACTCGCACTAAATAGTTAATGAACATATTTGACTGACTGCCATAGGGAATAACTGAGAATAAGAGAGTCGATAATGGCTCTATTTGGTAAAATAGTTAGCCTATAGGTCAATTTTGGCTTATTTGACCACTATTAGCTGTTTGATTTGGTTAAAAAATCAATATAAGTGTTTGGTTAATTAGTTTTTTGTAACTCCAAAATGCCAAAGTTCAAAAAAGCTACTCAATGCAACTTTTTCAATTAGCTTTCTGAGAAAAGAAATTATACCAAACAGCTAATTTACCAAACACCTTTCTACAAACAGCTAATGTTATCAACTAGTTATACCCTCTAATTAACTCAATAAACTAATAGCTAACAACTATCAGCTAACAAAAGTTATACTCTAGACAATGTGCTGAGAACTTGATTGTTTTTTAACTTTTGATTCGTCATGTTTCTTTTGCCTATGTTATGTTTATGACTTGATTATTGTACGTGTTCAGTTTATGTGATATCAATATGATTTGTTTGTATTTCCAATTTTATCATAAAGATAGAAAAATGAAGGCTGCAAAAGGTGCTTTTGAGGCTAGCATTGATTGTGGAATAACATTCATTGATACTGCTGAGGTTTATGGATCGAGGGTATGAATCTTTTCTGCATAGTCCTTTGCACTAATTCAGTTAAAACAATATTAAGGTTTCCAAAGAAAAACAATTTTTATGCTTGCAGTTCTCATTTGGGGCAATAAATTCTGAAACTCTACTAGGGAGGTGAGCCATAAGTCCTTTTGTTTCCTATATTTTGTCTTGAACACATCCTTTTTCAATGTACCATTTGTTTATGCTCTGGTTTTATTATTAAGATTGTTTTTTTTTTTGCCCCCGTCCCAAAAAGATTCATTAAGGAAAGAAAAGAGAGGACTCCAGATGTGGAGGTTGCTGTTGCAACCAAGTTTGCAGCACTGCCATGGAGGCTTGGCCGGGAAAGCGTCCTTGCAGCCCTCAAGGATTCCCTGTCCCGCCTTGAACTTTCTTCGGTAGAACTTTATCAGCTCCACTGGTAAGCTGCATTATTAGACTTGTGAATGAATACCTTCCCTGTAACTAATAATCAGTATATTGATTACTCGGCTTAATTTGATTTTCAGGCCAGGGATATGGGGAAATGAAGGTCATTTTCATAACTGGCTCCCCTTACGCCATTCAAAAGTTGAAATTCCTAGAATTCGTGCTCAAATTTATAAATAAATTTTAGAAAAAAAATTCCTCCCGTGATTCTTTTCAGGTTATATTGATGGTTTAGGAGATGCGGTGGAACAGGGCCTCGTGAAAGCTGTTGGGGTGTCCAACTACAGTGGTATGCTCCTTGTACTCTAGGCGCCAATTAATCGCTCTAGGCGCCCTCCTAGGCACTCTAGGTGCCCTAGGTGCCTGCCTAGGCGCTCTAGGTGCCTGCCTAGGCGCTCTAGGTGCCCTAGGTGGTCCCCAGGCGCCTGGAGGGCGCCTAGCGATTTTTTCAACCTTGGAATATATTATCTCCAACAAATTTCCCCCGGTTTGTATTTCAGAAAAGCGTCTTCGAGATGCATACACGCAGCTTAAAAAGAGGGGGATCCCCCTAGCTTCGAACCAAGTAAATTATAGTTTGATATACAGGTTGCCGGAGGAGAATGGGGTAAAAGCCGCCTGTGATGAACTAGGGATCACGTTAATTGCATATTCGCCTATTGCTCAAGGTGAAGTTCGAATTATTATGCTCATGTCACACATAAGCTGACACATAAAATAAACGACCCGACCCTATTTCCCCAAAGGCCCAAAAGAACGGGGGACTTGAGGAAGTGGCTTATGCTTCAATATTGGTTACGAGCTTATGACCTTTCTGAAGCTGCCATATTCTTTTCGACAATAATGTATCTCTCATGTCTCCGGTTAGCCTTCCATAGCTTCTGCTTGTGTGCCCACAAGTTTGGTAGCTGTTTGCCACTCATTTATTTGAACAAACATGACACTAAAATGAAACCTAACCATTAGTTTTTATGCATTCGTCCTTTAGTTTTTCAGATTAGCTGAACGTTAAAGACTTCCCCAATCTTAAATGAAAATCGGTGTGGTATTATTTGTCGAGTTTTATTGCTTTGCTTGTTCCATATACCTTTAATCTTAGTACTTTTGGCATAGTGGCAGCCATTTGACAGCTTTGAATATTAATTTCTAACTGATCAGTTATTATTATTTTTTTTGAATACTATTGACTCTATTACAATGTAGTATCTGTTCATACATACTTTCTCGATCTACTGAAGCACAAAGAGTCAATGCCCCCACACTGTGATTCGAACCTGAGACCTCTCATTTGAGGGATCACAGCTATGCCACTCGACCACAAGGCCTTTGACTATTGATCAGTTATTAGTCAGGCATTGTGGGACTACATAGTTCAGCATGAACAAATAAATTTTGGCATAACCAGCTTGGTTGGCGTGAGTGGCTGTGCACTCTCATCCCTTAAGAGAGGTCGGGAGTTCGAATCCCTTCTCGTATAGAAAAACCAATATGGCTTGCACTGTGCCCTTTAATTGGGCCGGCCCGGTGCCCCTTAATTGGTTGGCCCGATGTGAATGGGGATTAGTCTGAGTGTGGTACGGGCTTAAAGGTTAAAGGTGTGCCATTTTACCGTCTAAGATAGCTTAATTCCAACTGTCAGTTTGACTTCCACTGGGAGCTGCTTAGCAAGTAGGATACGCACTACTAACTTTTTTCATTTTAAAAATGTTTTAGGGTTAGATGTTTATTGGTCTTGAATGAACATATGTGATTATGTGATGTTGGTCCAAAAACCTTAATGTCTTATTGGATAAATAAGTCAAAAATATATTCTTTTTCATCATAGCTTGGCTCCAACTTTGAGATTCATATACACCAGACTGATGAGCTTTCTTATGCAGGTGCTCTTACCGGAAAGTATACTCCAGAAAACCCTCCAACTGGTCCTCGGGGACGGATTTACACTCCTGAATTTTTAACCCAAGTAAGGTTTCTGACACGGGAAATACCTCGTTAAGCATTTTTTGTTCAGTAACTCAAATGTATTTCGTGCACTTCAGTTGCAGCCGCTGATAAACCGAATAAAGGGGATAGGAGAGAGCTACAGCAGAACTCCAACACAGGTGCACTTTAGACCATTCATTTCTGAGCTTCATGTTAGCTCACCTTTCGTTTTTTTGGGGTACCATGCCCCCCTCCCCCCTCCCCAAATAGATTAGGCTCCAAGCTTAGGATATTTTTCTCAGTGGTCACTTAGATGGATCAATATTCTTAATAAGTAACTTGCTAGAATATATCGTTTTCTTGTGAAAACTTATGTCAGTTAGTAATAATTGAACTAAATAGGTTTTCGTTTCTGTGATAGGATCGGGATTGAAAAGTAAAAATATTCTCTGAAAATGCAATGCACTGATTGTAGACTTGTAGTTGTTAGGAATCAATTTTTTGGGGGGGATGAACTATCATATGTTGGATCAATAAAGAAACCCTCTCTATTACTTAGGACCAGGAAAATTCCATCAACTTGAAAACGAAAAACGACTCGAAAGAATCTTGCATTTCGTGATTTCTCTTCGACTCCACTAATCCCATTCTCTGCTTTCACACGACGAGAGATATCAGATATTCATTTTTTTTTTTTTTCATGAATAAGTGCTCACTTATTTGAAGAAGATTTATCTCGCAGGTGGTCCTCAACTGGTTGATCTCCCAGGAGAACGTCGTGCCCATCCCAGGAGCCAAAAACGCGGAGCAGGCTACAGAGTTTGCTGGTGCGCTCGGCTGGAGATTGACCAAGGAAGAAGTCGAGGAGCTTCGATCTTTGGCATCAGATATCAAGCCTGTTATAGGTTTTCCTGTTGAAAAACTCTAAGTTAGGGCAACTTAAGCTGGTTGGTTTATCTCTTTATGGTCATTTGTGGGTTCGAGTCACAAGGCGGGGTTTACCCCGTTCATACCTTCGGGTAGTGCCTGTGGGCTTCTCCCGTTATCCAAAAAAATATGTATCTAAATATATTTTGTAAAGTTTATTTTTTTTTTGTAAAGCTTAGGGAACTTCTATGTTGTTCCATGGCATCACATATCGCTATCTTGTACTTTGGTAGAATTGTACATTTCACTTTTTTGGCAGAAGTAAGGAGGGTATAATTGGCTCTTTTTAAAAGAAAGACCATATTTTTGGAACAATTCTTCAAGCTAATTGTGCTCTCTCTCAAGTCTCAAATCAATCACTAAAAAACGAAACCAAAGGGCATATATACAAAGTTTCACCTTTCAACTATGGACCAGAGCATATAAACCTAGTTGCTTCCTCTTAAATATGAACTAGGATAATGAGAAGATATTTTTTATACGGTTGTGAGTTTTCATCTATCATTCAAAAAAGAAAAATGAACTAGGGTAATAAGAAGTTATTTTTCTCATTAAATAAAGAGTTAAATTTCACCAGAGGTTCCTTGATTTTGGTGGTAATTCTAAATTTAGTCTCAAATTATCGTTTTTGCCATTTAACATCTCATACTATTAGTTTCTGAACACAGTCATTCTCATGACTTTTCATATTTTTAATAAAGGCATTTTTGTCTATTCATATTTTTCTTTTGTTATTTTTCATGTTTTAACCGGTTTAATTGGTTTAGAATTTTATTAAAAACTGGTTGAAAAATATGATTATTAAAAATCAGAGGTTACCTAAAGTTCTAAACCAATTAAATCGGCTGAAATCGAAAAAATAACAAAAGAAAAACATGAAAAGACAAAATTGTCCTTACTAAAAATAGAAAAAGTCTTGAAAAGGATTAAAAGTGTCAAAAAAAAAAAAATAGTGTGGGATGTTAAATGACAAAAACAATAATATGAGACTAAATTTAGAATTGACACAAAAAACAAAGGATCTTTACTGAAATTAACTCTTAAATAAATTTAGAGATTATACATTACTTTTTTAAAAAAACTTGAGGCCCTTTCAAAAAAAAAAAAAAAAAAAAAAACTCGAGGTTTTTTTGGTTCACACTTTTTTTTTTTTTTTTTTTTATGTAAACCACAATGTGGTCCGACCGTCCGGGTCTTTCTCTGTCTGTTTAACGGTCCAGGTCCACCCGATTCGCTCCGAGAGGCGCTGAAGCTGGCCTAGAGGGAATCGTCACTTGTGGGGATCAAACCCCACAAAGAGAACTCATTTGCCACTTGGGTTTTGGTTCACACTTTGTAAGCATGTAAATTCAAATCCCATATTTGTTAGTCTATTTCTAGTAGTCCAAAATGATATTTAAAAATTCTTCTGACCTTCTGATATGACAGTAAAATTCATTTTATTTGCTTCGAAAGGCTGAACGAATCAAAGTCAAAGTTTAATTTTTATCAACACTCTCTCAATCAAGCTCATAATTTGCGAGCTATTACACAAAAGTAGAGTTCACCTGATACATACTTTGAAATAATGACGGCAAATTTATCTTTTTTTTTTTTTAATCCTACTGACTCCATTACAATGTAATATCTATTCTCATACATACTTTCTCAATCTATTGAAGCACAGACGTCAAATTTACCTAATCAGTAATCAGTCATCGTCCCAAAAATTCTGTCGGGAGAAGAAAGGTTTATATCAATCGTTATACCCTACACCACGGCGCACATAGCACTGTGCGCCGCGCGCCTCCCAAAACGACGTCGTTTTGGGAGGCGCGGTAGGAAGTTGCTGGGATTATGTGTATTTGTTCACACAGTTATGTGTATTTGTTCATACAGTTATGTGTATTGATTCATACAGTTATGTACATTTTTTATACAATTATGTACATCCGAATCAGAAAATTTGTGTTTATTATGTTAATAGTTGATGTGTATTATGTTAAAAGTTTATGTTTATTATCTATTATGTTAGATTATGTGTATTATCTTTTAAAAAGAGTATGTATATTTTGTTATATAATTATGTACATTCATGTATACAATTATGTGTATTCTAGTATAACATTATGTACATTCTTGAACAACGGGTTTTTTTTTAAAGAAAAAACTACTGCCATTCACTGGGGCGGGAATTTTAAAAAAAAAAAAAAAAAATTAAAACGACGTCGTTTTGCATCTGGGCGCATAATGCAACGCGTGCCGTGGTGTAGGATATAAATTGCCGGGTTTATATAGGATTATAGGAAGTCCGTACATGTAGTGTTGTACACTGCAATCGCCACGCGCGGGACGTGACCGATGGGGAGATTAAAAAAAATTAAAATTAAAAGAAAAGATTTACCGGACTAGACGTGGCCAATTGGGTTGGGAGTTTTAGATTCACGTAAAATGGGAAAAGTTTACCGGGAGCTGAGGGAGTGTAGATTTTGATGGATCTTGATAGGCGGGCCCACATCTTGACAGCTGACACCACTAACTGCTCGCCACGTGTCAGGTCAAGATAATGCTGATATCTTTATCCCTCTCTGTCGTTAACTACTGCAACTGGAAAATGCTGCGGTCCAGCCCCACTCTGTTTACTCCTGTCTCTTTCCTTTGCACCAATTTTAGAGAGAGAAAGTTTGAGTGATGATTCTTTAATGGGCGAAACACACACCACATAGTATATTTTTCCCCTCAATTTGTTTTCCCAGAATAGTTTTTATTTATTTTTTAATTGTTGTTGGGCAAATTGAAGCTCCGTTTTTGGGTGCTTTTCTGCTTTCCTGCTTTCCTTTTATAGCTTGTTTGTCAGCAAAAGAAGAAAAAAAAAAAAGGTTTTTAAATCATTTTGCCAATACCCCTCTTTTGGGTTTCTCTCAGGTATGCACGGGCAACATTCGTGTCATATAGTGTTCATGTTCTGTGTATTTGATCATTCTGCCTGTTAACTGTTCTATGAATTGTGTCTGAGGATTTTCTTGGAAATGAAAACTTTTCAGCTATGAATCCTTGCCTTCCTGAGTGGAATATTGAGGCTGAAGTCCCTCTTGCAAACCAGAAGAAGCCTGTGGGGTTAGTACTTAAACTGATTTTTTACTTTGCAGAAAAAGAAAAAGAAAACAATGTTTTAGTGAACATATTGGTTTGGTTCTGGAAATATGTTTGAAATGGACTGGTTATTGTCATCCAGGGAGAAAATGCGATGATTTTTTGTGTGTGTAATACAGATTGGACCATGACCTGGTGGAGCTGTTATGGAGGAATGGGCAGGTTGTGTTGCACAGCCAGACACACAGGAAATCTGGGTTTGAGGGTAATGAAAGCAGGCAGCTTCAGAAACATGATCAATCAAGTTTAAGGGATGTTAGTCTCTTTGGGAATCCACCCAGTTTTATTCAAGATGATGAGACAACTTCTTGGCTTAATTGTCCTGTTGATGATTCTTTTGAGAAAGAGTTCTGTGCCCCTTTTTTGTCTGAGATTCCATCAGTTCATCATCCTGTTGGCACAGATAAAGGAGGGATCAGACAAGTGGAGGACAGTAAGATTATTAAGCTTGGTTCATCTGATTCTGGTGTCAATCTGAATCCTATGCCACCTCCTGGCACTCAGACCTTGAGTTCTTTGCATCAGCGCCGCGACTGTAACTTACCTGAAGGTGGCGTCAGTTTTGGGGCGTCTCTCAAGGCGAACCTTAGGTCATCAAATGGACAATTTGGTGCAAAGGGGCATGGAGATATAAGAGAGTGTTCAGGAATGACAGTTGGATCAAGCCACTGTGGCAGCAATCAGGTTGCCATTGATGCAGCTTTTAGCAGGAATTCTTGCAGTGGGAATGGGGATAGGGGCTTATCAGCAGCAGTGAACAAGGGCTATGTTGAGAAAGTAAGTCCTCAAACTGAGACAGCAGAAGAAGAGACCGCGGGCACATCATCGTCTGGCAGATCAGGCAGCAGCTTTGCCAGAACATGCAATCAATCCGCAGGTACCATTAGCCACGGCCAAAAAAGAAAACTCAGGGATGGAGAAGAATCAGAATCCCAGCGCGAAGAAGTATGCTATCTTTAATTCCTCATCACTGATGAATATTCGCATGCCAAAGGGCAATTTGTGTGGTGCATACTGCATAGGATAACACTGACAAAAGTTTACTGTGTAGGCTGCTGAGTTTGAATCTGGCAATGGAAACAAGTCAACCCAAAAGTCTGGAACCACTCGCAGGAGTCGTGCAGCTGAGGTGCATAACCTCTCTGAAAGGGTAGGATTCGGGGACCTCCCACTCTCCCAGAATAATTATCTTAAAGAATTTAGTATATCCATCATTTCATTAAGAGTATCGCTTTTTATACAGAGGCGACGAGATAGAATCAATGAGAAGATGAGGGCCTTGCAAGAGCTTCTCCCTCACTCCAATAAGGTATGGTCTCTTTTTCCCATTTTCAACTTATTATTCACTTCATATTCTGCTAAATAACCAAAGTTGCTGCAAATTGAGTATCAGTTGGTGATCAAGTTGTTTTGAGTGCATGATATGGAAGTTTATGACATCACTGTTTTAAATCCTTTCATTTTCAGACAGATAAAGCATCAATGCTAGATGAGGCTATTGAATACTTGAAGTCCCTTCAAATGCAACTTCAGGTTACAATTATGATTACTTACAGAAACTTTGTGAATTGGTAAATTATTTTCCCGTAAAAACCAACTGCTACTTCATTATGTCCTCCAGATGATGTGGATGGGAAGCGGAATGGCATCAATGATGTTCCCGGGTATGCAACACTACATGTCACGGATGGGAATGGGAATGGTCCCGCCAGCGCTACCTAATATGCATTTACCGAGGCCTCCTTTGGTTGATCATGCTGCAGCTACTATGGCTTCCACACAGAACCAAGCAGCATTGTGTCAGAATTCAATGTTGAATCCTATCAACTATCAGAATCAATTGCAAAACCCCAATTTTGCAGAGCAATTTGCTAGTTACATGGGTTTCCACCCTATGCAAAATGCTTCCCAGGTTAGTTCATTGTACTCGAACCAATCCAATATATCTTCGATTCATCAGAGCACAGAAAGAGATCCATTTTATCTTCTTTCTGAAAATTTGTGTTTCTTCTGTTGCAGGCCGTAAACATGTTTAACATGGGCTCACACGCATCTCAACCGAACTCAATGTTCAATCCACCTACCAATGGCAGTGGACCCTCGTCTTGATGAGCATTAGCTACCACAGAGCCAGAGTGGAATACGGGAATGTAAGCTACAGCACTTTGACATCTTAGTTTTTAACAGCATAATAACAGAAGCAGAAAACTCGTGTGATTTCTGTTCCCTCCAGGAAACAGTAAAACACAAGAATCACACAGTATATATCATTATTGATTAACAAGAATGATGTTATTTGTACTTTGAAATTTTTTGAAAAATCGAGATGCAATCAATGGTATTTTATGTGGACTGGAACCCTATTATCTCCATAGGAAATTAAAGCATCTTTGACTATTTTCTGGCATGGTCCCAGATGCTCATTAAAGACTACCACTGTAGGATAGGGAAAGCCAACTGCTCTCTCAAATGGATGAAAGGAACAGAGTGCAGTGCCTCCACCATAGGTATGACCTCGAACCAAATTCCATGACACATTCAAGATATGTCATCCAGTGCATGTCAATGAAGCAGCTGTTTCACTACACGTTATTCTTTTTAATCTGTCATGTCAAGTGATTAGTGATAGGTTAATTGTTTTATCGTCCTGTGATTCTGTGAAATATATGTTCTTATTACGAGTCAGATCGAGTTATTGTATATAATTCTTATTCCTTTTACTGGAAAGAAGATAAATAGAAGGCCATGGGGCATTCTGTTCCTGAGTATACAGTTTATGTGATGGTTACATTTATCTCCTCTGAGATCATCATTTCAAAATTTTCTTGTCACTTCCATATGTCCGTTTAGCACATAATGTATAAAATATAAATGTGTAATCCAATTATCAGCTTAAACTTTTAGTTGAGACAGAATAAATCCTTTGTATCGGAGCCAGAGCAAATGAAACGTCATGGGGACTAAACAACTTACTGTGCAGAACTAGAAGTAATTTCAAAGCAATCTGCAGAAAATATTTACAGCAACAAAGAGAGATATGAAACATAATAGTTCATGATGGGTGAGTGTATGCTGGCTGAATACTTCAGTGATCTGTTTTGTGTTTTCTAGTGTTTAGGAATGAATCAAACATGCTACCTTTGATGAACCTTAGGGACCAGGCTGTCTAGAGTTCAGATCTTTAGTCATATTTCTGTGGCCAAATATGTTCATTATCACCCCAACAACATAGGAGACACCAGACATTTAAGATCTCCTGAGCTTCTCCAGACAGCCAAGATTAAGGTTAGATTATGAAATCTGAGACCTTAGCTGTTCTTCACATTTGAATGACTTAGCGAAAGCGTGATCTGTACTGCAATGCGTGAGCAATTATTGGTGACTAACTCGCCAATCGAATAAGTTTCTGAACGAGATAAAAGCATCATGACATTGATAATACATAAGAAGCATAACCAACAGCATCATAAGATGATAGTCTTGTGCATATGACTGATGCTTATTGTTGTGAACAATGAAAGATTCCATCTTTCTATCTTCCAAGTTGCCGTAGGACAGGATAACACTATATTCCTCTGATATTTCACTGTACTCAATGACTTTGTAACATCTTGAAGTGACCATAATAATGAAATACAAAAGAATTTTTCTGGAGCAGTAAATCGTTGAATATGCCTTAACAGTTTATAGAATTTTTAGAGTGACGGTACGCGAGTGCTTAAAACATGTCAACTTCATACCTTTCTTTAGTAGGAATCAAACTACCTACAAAGCAAAACTATTGACTTCTTAGATTAACCAACGAGTTCTACTGTGCCCAGGACAATTGACCAAAGAATCATACATCAATCCCAATAACTCTCACTGCCCCTTTCTAAAGGGCTAAATTATTGAATTATTAACTTCTTTAGATTGATAAACCAGTTGAGGTGTACTCGGGGTAAGTGACCATAATAATGCATGGCATTCTATGGGACATGTTGGCAACTAGGTTCATATAATTGTGGTCTCCCATGTTTTGGTTGACACCCAACATTTTGAATGGGAGGGGAAAGATGGAGCCCACAGTGGCATCTCACCTCACATGAATGGATAATATTTAGAATAGAAGGAAGCCACTCACAATTTGGCAACAGTAAATCAGTACACCCCCCCTCAACTGTACCTCTCCCTTTCCATCTCTATCAATCTTGATGTTGGAAGGTGTAAAAGAAGGTGTTTCGATTGATGGGTTCCAATAGTGCACTCCAAAAACGTTGCTGCTCACTCCACAAATTCTATGATTATTATTATTATGTCTGTCAGTCAAGCATTATGTGTATATATATAATTATATATACAAGTCGGCACCCATATTAAACCTCGGCAAGTCGGCTGTCTTGTATTAATATTAAACCCATAAAATGTGTTTTAATTTTTCTGAGTTTTCTTTAGCAGATTCCATTCAAAGTTGCCAATATCCGCCAGTCAGATCTGAAAAGAATTTGCTGTCTGGCAACGTTTCATACAAACTTGCCCACTTCACCGGGCAAAATGATTCTGAAATGTCCAAGGAAAATTCACGGTTATTACCTAAGAGAGTGTGTATTGGATGTAATTACTCACTTTGGTTAATAATTAAAATACCCCAAAAAAAAGGTTTTAATATAATTGTAACCAATTGATAATTGACCCAAAAACTCAAATAAATTACATTTTTATTAAGTAAGACCTCGAGATGTTATGAGTAAGCCCTAACTATAGAATGCACTTTTAAACTCGTATCATACTCAAAACTATATTTTTTAAACTTCATAACTGATAGTCAATATAATCATTGCACGTCTCTACATTTAAGTGCCTATTTAATTCATCACCATAAAGATTCTTCCAAAAGGCTGAACCCCAACCCTAAGGGCCCCCACACCCCGACCCGACAGAGCATTTGGGAGGATGTAAATCATGGTAACTCAACTGAACATGAACCACAGAGGCTAGACCTGTGCTCACTGCGCACAAGGAACCCCCTCATTTTGAGAGGTTGCTCCCACACTGCCGCTGGTGAGACTCGATCCCTGGTCATTCTTCCAAAGACATCACCATAAAATTGATAGTACTAATTTTCGGTTATATACCAGGACTATGTGGTCTAATGGTACCCAGGTTGGACTTTTATTTGGAAGGTTGTGAGTTCGAGCTTCAGTGGAGGCGTTATAAAAAAAAATTCCCGATTATACTCGTAGAATGTATGTATGTAGAGTAATGTAGAAGCCTTTTTAGAGAGTAGGGGAGGAACCCCAAAATGAAGGGTTAAAAGCCTTTATATAGGTTAAAAGTCCCGGGTTGGACTTTCATTTGGAAGGTTGTGAGTTCGAGCCTCAGTGGAATGTATGTAGAAGCCTTTTTAGAGAGTAGGGGAGGAACCCCAAAATGAAGGGTTAAAAGCCTTTATATAGGTCAAACCAAGTTGAGTTTGACCTTGACCTGGACCGTTTTACCCGACCCAATAGCCAATTTTAGGTTACGTTTAATGGCCAATTTGAACCTTATTCCTAAAAATAAAGAGTAATTATCTCCTTCCCTATCAATAGTTGGCATCCTTCCAATTATTTTGTTTGATATTTTTTGTAATGGACAAATGAAATTAAATGCAGTTGTTGTCATCACTAATATATTTATTATTTATTTATTTTGAAAAACAAAACAGCAAATGATATTACTTATTAAGTAAGGTCATCAACCAGAACATTACAGAGGAAGGGAGGAGGGTGAAAACGTACTCCACTCCATATCTTTAAGTATAGAAATAGACTCCCTAGCTAACAAATGGACAGCCTTATTCGCTGAACATTTTACAAACGAAATATCAAATATTAACAAACATGCTCATCATATATTTAATATCCAACAATAACAAATCAAAAGATGAAACACCCAACTTTGAATCTAAACCTTTTGACTACGACCCAGGCATCTGATTCACTTTCACTTTGTCCATTTGCTTCTCCTCCAACTTAGTGCTTCCCTAATCCCTAATGGCAATGACTTCAATTTCTGATGGCGAGAAAACATCCTTCCATGACGTGGATACTCATTTGAAACTTCCGAACTCATCTCGCAGGATCCACCCCAAACCCATTCTCTTTCCTTTTTTGTCAACAACATCAATATTTATTATATTTTACACCAATCCGATGAACGTCTCTCTCATTTAACAATGAAAGTGGGATGGACATTTAGGTTAGGAGTGACCAATATATTTGCAGGCTTTTGCCCTCTCCACACTATAAGAAAAATTAAAATAACCATTGATTTACTAATAGATTAAAATACCTACAACAAAGTTAACTACGGATTTTATTGATTTACAACTAAATAATTATGGATTTTCTTGATTACCTATATATGAATTTTGAGCAAATACCAATTTTGATCCCACGAGTATTAGCAAAATGATAATTTTGGTACATATGTTTAATTTCTACCAATTTTCATCCACGACTATTGTTTTAGTACCAATTTTAATCCACGATTATTATTTTCGTACCAAAATGCATCACGTCGGTCACCTATCTATTTAAGTTATCCCAAAATCTAAAAATTTTAAGGGCATTTTCGTTCTTTTCAACTTAAGATTTCAATTTGAACATAAATAAATGAATTCATAACCTAAGATCGATCCCAATTCACAGTTCACATCCTCATTATACCTTAATTTGAGGAGGAAAATTACGAATTGGGATAAATCTTAAGGCTTAAATTTTTTTATTCATGCTCAAATAGGGATCCTAATTTGAAAAGCATGAAACTACCTGATACTGCTAATTACCACGTAAGCAATAATTAAGCAAATACGAGACCAATTAAAGCAAGTAAATATCTTTATTGATCACGGTGAAGGCTCTAAGTACAATCTACTTGGTTGCTCTGAGTACCGACTGACTGCGGTCGGGATTCTCTAACAACAACCTATCGATCGTTCAAAAGTCCCTCACACTGTAGCTACTGTGGGTATTTATAGCCGCTACGCCGGAGACACAAATCCGCTCGTTCGGCATGCTCTCCACGTAGCCACCACGTGTCATCCTCCCGGGTGCCCTGTCTGTCGTCGCAAGGAGCCGCCACGTGTCCTTTGTCAGCTCTCTCGCCAAAGGGCTACCGCTCGGGCAACTCCCGGTCGGACCCCGACCGGGTTCTTCACAAGAAGCCCGACCTGTTACCTGCAAAGACAAGAAGAAAAGACAAAGGCACACCAGTCGAGGTAAAATTATGTCGGTCGGGATATTCCCTATCACTACCTTTAATAATTTCATATTTTGGCATGTCTTAAACGAATGGGTGACCGGCGTGATGAATTTTGACACTAAAACAATAGCTCTGGATGAAAATTGGTACTAAAACAATAGTCGTGGATGAAAATTGGTAGGAATGAAATATGTGGATCAAAACTGTCATTTTGCTAATACTCATGGGACCAAATTTGATATTTGCTCTATGAATCTTTCTGTAAATAAATTTGATTTTTATTATAGTGATAAATGTACTTTGTAGTTGAACACAAACTGTACATGAAGCTGAAACATATAACTATAGAAGAAAATGAGAATGAATTTGAGGCTAGTTGTAGCAATTTCAAAAGAAAGGAACATAAAATGGGAGAAACCATATTAGGTGTTAATTAACCTCAAATAAAAGTTATTATCGGATTCTAAATATAACGTTTTTTCATGAATTATAACTCAACTTTCAAGGCTCGAATTCAAAATTTTATTTAAAAATTAAAGTAATTATTTAGAGAGACTAAATATATACTATTAGACATTTTTACAAAGAAATCAATCGGATATACATGTTGAATTGCTAGGAATAATGCTCCCTTGCACCATGGTCTTCATGTGCTTAATGTGCCTTCAAATGGGTTAAAAACGCTACTCTTAATAAATCTTATTTGTATAAAGTGATTAATATTTATTTAATGTCTTTATTCTCTTCTCCTTGTATGAAGAAAAGTAATTAAACTTTGGGAGAAGAAGAAAAGAAAAGTAATTAAACTCTTCTTCATAAGGTGTACACTTCATCAATAACTAATTCAAGGTCATTTGTACTAAACACTTCTTTAAGTGAATGAGAATTACTAGGTGTACATTTGATCAATAACTTTACAAATAATTGTGACATTGATAATGTGATTCGGAAATTAATTTATCGAGAATGAACATGTATGATAATGTACTGGTTACCTGACTAACTTGGGTCAAATCGCGTAACCGGGTACTATAATTGTGATTGAGGTTCCTGAGGATCTGCTGACGCTCCTCCAAGCTAATGTTGGCGGGGCTATTTCAAGAACAATTAGATAACGTCTACTGTGTTAGGCAATGTCTTTCTCACCAAAAAAAAAAAAAAAAAAAAAAAAAAAAAACTCTAAAGCTAATTAGTGTGCAGATTGAATGATTATTTTATTACCACTAGAATACAACTCTTTGAAACGAGTTCATCTAAGCGGCAAGCGGCAAATTATTGTCTGGACCATGAATATCAGGTCATTTTTTTCACGATTGTACATTTTTAATATATTAAAAGTATATTATTTTTGTACTGAAGGTATATTATATAAAATAATGTACCCTTAGTATATTAAAAATGTACTTTCAAAAGATATATCTTAGTACATAAATAATGTATGCTTAATATATTAAAAATATATTTTTTATTTATGATTATGTGGACCATGGTCTATGTAATAATAATTGCATCTAAGCCATGCCTTTCTAGACTCTAGTGAGTAAAGATGGCCCAACTCGTTTACTTTGGACCTTGAACCATACTAGGCTTGCAAAGATATCCAACTTAAAGAAAATCACTTTGCCCAACAATTATTGGGCCATTATATGTCTGCATTTCAAATAAATATTAAAATTGAAATCGAACTAAAATATTAATAAACGAAATGAATTATTAGTGAAAGTAATATATGTGTTCGGATATATACAATCTAGAATCGAACTCTCTCTATCTCATAAAGAATGTCATGAAATATACCATAAGAAGGATAATGTGCTAGTCTTATCAAAATTCTAATGTCCAATTAGAATTTTTATGATTATGAACATTTTTACAATACTTTATTAATTAATTCTTCGTCACTTATATTTTTAAATTTTAAAAATGAAGAAATAAGAAGATTGTACAGGATAATATCACATATTAATTAAGTCAAAATAAAATAAATAAATAAATATTTATTTATTATTTTTATTTAATAAGAAAACAATGCCCAAAACAATAAATGTTGACTCCTAAGGCATACATGTCTAACACCCGGCCGTTGCCTAAAATACTCATGGCAACCCAATTTCATGACGTGTATATTCCAATATAACCATCAGAAATATTTCAATCGACTCGAGTACTCAATAAATTTGGATTAAATATTTTACAAATTGATATCATTATGAATATTTTAAATTCAACGTTGAACAAGTTTAGAAATAAATGACTAATTGTGTCAAAATATAAATTGTTAAGAGCATTCAAATTTGTCACAATATATAGTTAAGGAATAATCAAAAGTTAACTCGATATTCTACATGTAACTTTCTCATTACTTTTATATTCTCAATCACGCTTTTTTAGGAGTTTGCTGAAATATTCAAATCAAAACCGTAAGAGGTGATTGATAAAAGTTGTTAGTGGTTAGTTATTAGGTGATTGAGTTAGTACGTTTGACTAGTTGATAATATTAGCTGATTGTAAAAAGATGTTTGTTAAATTAGTTGATAGTTGATTACATATAAATGACTTTCTCAAAAAGTTATTTGAAAAAACTGTTTTAGTATTTTTAAACAATAAGCTATTACAAAAAGTTAATTAATCAAACACGCATATTGGTTGTTTAACTAAGTCAAACAGTTAATAGTGATCAAACAAGTTAATTGACTAATAGACTAACTATTGTACCAAACCCCCCCCCCCCTCTCTCTCTCTCTATATATATATATATATATATATATATATATATATATATCAATTTTCTTCAGTTTTTCATTTTTAATTCTTTATTTGTAAAATTAGATAAATATATAAGTAAATATAATTCTTGATCTAAAAAGGATAAAATTTTCAGTGAGCTAAAACGCGTGTGCAGATCCCTTGCATTACTGAATTAGGAATAAGGTTCAAAATGACCAGTGAACACTCCAAATGGATATTGGCTCTATTACAATGTAGTAATTGTTCATATACTTTCTCAACCTACTGAAACACAAAGAACCAACAACGCCTCCACTGAGACTTGAACTCACAACCTTCCAAATGGAAGTCCAACCCGGGTACCATTAAACCACATAGTCTTGGTAACGATCCCCTTCTAATTGCACTTTTTTCGAAAAATAACAAAAGAAAAATATAAATAGACAAAAATGTCCTTACTAAAAAAATAAAAATAGAAAAACTAATAAGAATGACTAAAAGTGTCCAAAAATAATAATCTGAGATGTTAAAAGATAAAAACGATAATTTGTGACTAAATTTAAAATTGTTCTCAAAAGACAATAGACATATGGTGAAATTAACTATTCAAAAAACAACTAACTACCAAATATTTGATTATGTTTATTGTCCTCCGAAATGCTCTGTCGCCGGAGTGTGGGGGGGCCCTTAGGGTTGGGGTTCAAACTTTTGGAAGAATGTTTATAATTTCGATCTTAAATAATATTCTAACCAAGCAAATGATATTCAAATGCATACTTAAAACATGGCTATTAAAATATGAATATATAATTTAAAACTTATATTTCTAAGATTTCTTTTTTCTTTTATGACACACACACACAGATATATATATATATATATATATATATATTTATTTATTTATTTATTTATTTATTTATTTATTTATAACCTATGATTAATGGTCTATTGATACCTACTTTTATCATTATTATTATGTGACCACAAATTATGGCAATATAATAACTGACTAAAAGATTTGCACTTATACGTAATGATTCAGATGCATGTATAAAGTGATGATAAACAAATGAGATTCTAAAGCATACCTAAATTAAAACATGGTTATTAAAATATGAATATAGAATTTAAAACTAATATTGTAAAGATTTTGTTCTCTTACAGATATTACGTACATTTATCACTTATATTTAATGCTTTTTTTTTTTTTCTACATACGATATTAGGTATCTTCCCTACTGTTAGGCTAATTTGATTTCAATTTGAGTCGACATTTCAGTTGTATTAGCAATTCACTTCAACTACTCTAAATGATTGGTATGTTAATAATATCGATCTATCTTTTATTGACATCTCCTTTTTTTTTTTTTTTTGGTCAATAAAATTTGTAGCCACTAGTCGAGGGCATACATGGGGTAAACTCTGCTATTATGTAATAGTCTGATCTACAAATCACAAGGAGCGATAAATCACACTAGAAAGACTATGTGTGGCATACTTGTCCGAGAGGGCGTTATTACGTTGACAAGTACTATGAGGTTAGTTTGGTATTTGGTTTGAGTTAATTTTACAATTGCATTATATTAATAGTCTACTTACCAATTACTCTAATTTGTTAAGTATGTTAATAATATCTTTATTGACAATTACTTTTGACATATTTATCACGTGATTGTGAGTCGCGACAACACTTGATCAGTTGTATGTCCGTATAGATATTTTTTTATTTTAAAACCTCACACCACTCAATATTCATGTGTTACATCACATGGAGAATGGGGACACCAAATTGATGCATTATCTCAAATAGGGATTCTGATATTTTCTTTGCGTTACATCTTGCTTTTACTTTTTTTGTTTTTTTTTTTTTTTGAATTTATGTACTTGTAGTCTTGTATGGTCTCTAAAGTCATGTGGCATCATATATGACGATTAAGACATAATGTTTTAAGAGCTCATTTAAGTAAATCCGTTAGCCGACACTTTAGCAAATCGCTATAAGTACTTTTTATATGCAAGTTAAGACCATTCTAACTACATTGTACAACAACCATACTGTACATAGGAATAGGATTAACACACGAAACCAACTTTTTTTTTTTTTTTGTTGCATGATTTTGTATGGAGAAAAAAAAAAAAAAAGTGGGTTACGTTGGTTGGTTAAAGATGGAGGGATGATTAAAGTGGGGTTCAATCCTTGTCAATTGCCATTATTATGAGCAACCAAATATTGCACGTGGCATGTGGGCGGTGCCTATTTTGACGACCTAAGCAGATGGAAAGAAATTATGAAATATATATAATTAATTAATATGTGGTAATAAAACGCCAGGAGACACAGCACCTACAGGTAAAATCAATAATTAATAAAATTGGCGTTCCAACTGCCCATTCTCTATGATTTGATATTCAATAATTAATTAACGCTTTTGTTTTCCACGCGACACAACATCACAGGTATGTGGCTGCCTCATTCGTTGTCAGTAATATTATTAGTACTATAATATAATGCCATAAAATACTACGTGTACTCCTACATTTTATTCTCAATTTTTACTTTATCTCATAAATTTTTTATGTAAATATTTTTTCTGGGAACCACGTTATTTCATGAACTACTTCAAATTTTTTTCGGGTGTATCAAAAAATTTTCCTGTCAGACACAGTGACTGATCCTCTCGCTGAATTGCAGGTACTTCGGTGGGACAAATTAAACTACTTCAATTTGAGTTTGAGTTCAAATTAAATAATAATAAAATAGAATGTAAATATTCGCAATTTATTTACACCTTTATATTAGTGATAGAAGTAGTCCAACTTGCAATTTTTTTTTTTTTATTGAAAGGTAACAAGGTAGGTATATGTTTCAATATTATTGCAACTACTTTAACTTGTCTAATCTAATCTTACCGTATTTTCAGCACATTCTGGGAAAATCTTTATTTTTTTTTTTTTTTGGGTGATAAAATTGAAAGGGAATCAAATACCTAAAACCCATCAGCAGACATGTGGCCATTTCTCGATTTGTGATCGTTTCTGGCTTTCTGCCCTACAATTTTTGTTTGTGTTTGGTTTTCTGTTACCCACGTGAAACATGAGAGCAGATGATCCGCCGATTTCAAGGTCCTACGTGACAGTATCAAGGCTCCCGCCATAAATATCAATGGAAGAAGTAGATTGTGAGATTTGTCTTAATTTACTTATAAATTTTTAAACACTTATATACTACGGAGTAACATTTATGATTAGTTAAAGACTTGGAGGGTCAAGTCCAATATTATGTCTCTATAAAATGTGACGGTATATAAACAAATAAAGTTACATGTTTGCTATTATGTTTGATTTTAACATGTGGTATTATAGCCGGGTTACAAGCATGGTTGCAGTAGGCGCTAGGCGTTAGTCGGGTGCCCGGACAGCGCCTAGCGCCTAGGCGGTGCCTAGGCGGAATCTAGGAGGCGCTAGGCGGACGCAAAAAAACAGTGGTAGACTTGCAGTTTGACAATTTTAATGAGGTTGTTTTCAACATTTAATCAAATAACACATCCAAATAAATGAATTAATGATAATTCATAAGTCATAACATCAAAACAATGGTTTTCAAAAAAAAAAAAAAACATTAAAACAATATTAAAAATTAAAAATACTCAAATACTTCAATATAATCATCCAAATATTTAAAGTATCAAACTAGTTTACGCGTGTATATATGTCATATTATATATATGTATGCGCCCTCGCGCGCGCCCACACACACACATATATATAATAAAAAAAAAATAGACCGAGCCGATCGGGTTAACTCGACCGAAATGGACGAGTTAACTCGACTAACTTAGACGCTAAGTGGCCAAATCGGCCGAGTTAGGCGCTAGGCGGGCGCCTAGGGGGGAAATCGCCATGGTCTAGAGGCACCTAGCGCCTAGGCAGGCGCCTAGACCGATTTTTACAACCCTGGTTACAAGTTTGAGTCATCCCAGCAAGAGCAATGGTATACTAGTGTAGTGTCAAATTTATACAACTAAAATTTTGTCCTTGATAGGGTTCGAATGTTGCACTCTGCGATAAAGTCACGTTTATGAACATATTTTAGGTTAGTTGACCAGTAGGATGAAGACAATGACAATGCTATCAAAAGAGAATTAAAAATACTTGGAGAAATTCATACAAAAAATTGTATTTATTTAGACTATCGTTTTTACTTGTTAGACTAAGTATTTAGACCATTGATTTTACAAAGTTGTAACTATTTATTTTAGTGACAATTATAAGGAATTTCCTATATTATCGTGCATTCATATACTTTGAATTACTTATTTAAATATAAACAAATTCGACATTCAATTACCTATGTATGAATTTCTCATATATAATCTTGCATTGATATACTTTGAAATATTTATTTAAATATAAACATTAGACATTATCTCATTCACGTAATGCACGTGTAAAACTAGTAGTAATTAAAAGACAAGAAATTTGAAGAAAGGCCTAGTTAGTGGTTTAATTTATGGTTTATATTAATTTGGGTGTATTTAAGATAACAGTGAAATTATAATAGTCTAATTATCACCTGGCTTTGTGTTCAAATGGCACCTCTATGACTTCCCTTGAGGAAATGTCACATAATTGAATCTCGGTGGTGGGGTATTGACCGTCTTTAATTTGAATTTTAATATTTTGAAGCAATAAATTGTTACAAAAAAAAATAATTAATCAAACAATTATATTGATTGTTTAATCAAATCAAACAGTTAATAGTGGCCAAATAAATTAAAATTAACTTATAAACTAACTATGTTACTAAACATGACTAAAACTAACATGCAACATATTGCATACCTACATCAATATGAAGGTCAGAAGAAAAAAATATATATATTTCCAAAAATATCAGAAATATAATCAATTAAAAACAATAAATTTTATTTTCTATTATAATAATGAATAATGATAATGATGATAGCATTTCTTCCAAAAGGTTAAATCCCAATCCTAAGGGCCTCCATACTCCGACCCGACAGAGTATTTAGGAGAATGTAAATCATGGTAACTCAACTGAACATGAACCACAGAGGTTAGACCGGTGCTCACTGCGCACAAGGAACCCCCTTATTTTGAGAGATAGCTCCCGCACTACCGCTGGTGAGACGATGATAGCATTTCTGTATGGATGAATGACAATGGAGATAAATATATAATATATATAATATATATATATATATATATATATATATATATATATATATATATATATATATATGAGAGCAATGAAAATACAATATCTCTTATATAAAAGGACACAATATATTCCTAAGAGAGTTACTTTCAATGAAAATGATTTGTTGACATAGAAAGAGATGTCATTACATTGAATCTCAAATTTAAAAGTGACTTATTATTTTTGTTTAGGTAAGTAGATGGAGTAAATTGTTATATATGTATGTATATGTATACATATATATAGCATGAAATATTATATAAAATCTATATTTATGTTAAAAATATAAATAATTTGACTAGCTTAGTTGATTGAACTATAAATTTTATGTTATAAAATGTTTATTTCATGGGTTCAAATCTCATTAATTCTCCCTAGTCCCTAGTGATTTGTTCCTAGTTAGAATTCAATATGAAAATTCTTCTCCCTAGGGGTAATGACTAGGCCCCCCAAGTCTATAAAATCCAACCGCTCCCTTCGCACCAAAAACCCAAACCCACACCAAACAACAAGAAGTAAAAGTGTGATTTGGATTACGCGCCGCCGTGTCGGTCGATCGATTTCCTCGTCTAAACCCTTTCCATTGAGTCTCGTCCTTCCCGTCGCCGGATTTCTGATTTGTCCTCATCCTCCGCCACGGCGCCGTCTCCTCCTCCGCCCGATTGTCTTCCTCAGGGGCAGCGGTAGTTTCGGAATACGCATGAGCTGTTTGGTGAAGTTAGGTTTCTCTAACTCCGACGAAAGATCCGTTCCCCATTTCTGCCCTCAATTCTTCAATAATTTTAATTCCCAGACAAAAGGCCTCGCCATCAATTCGTTAATCCTCAGATTGTTAAGATTGCTGTCGTTTCTCAACATTAATTTTAATTTAATTAATTCGAACCATACGTGTCGTCTCGATTGCCGATCATCGTCGTTCATTAACCATGGAATCACGAGACAAGAGTAATAACAATCGCCAGATCCAAAGAGGTTCGATTTTTATGTTTTAACTTTATTTTTTTCTCAATTTGATTTTTTAATTATTTTTAGTCGGTGGGTCAACTCGTTTGTTCTCTATTGTTCACGTCATCAAAAGATGCAAAAATTTCTGAGCTGTTTTCTCTTGTTATAATTACTATAATTATTCTTCTTGTTCGAACTAAATAATTTCTGGATTATAATAATATTAATCTTCTATAATATTATTTTATCTTCATTCTGTAAGTTTGTCTGTCTCCTGGCACTGTGACGCCTGTGCCTCTCTTTACAATTTTACTCTAGGGGGTCAGCAAGAGTATGAATTTATACGAAAAGACAACAATAATAAGATAATTGAACTTGTAAACCTTGGTAGTGTTTGATTATGTGGTGAACTTGCCCTAATTATGATTTGTAAAAGGGTGAAACAGATGGCTGATGGTTATGGAAATTTGCCCTAAAATTTTGACAGCTTACTTGCTTTGAGCTAGTATCTTTAATTCCCTTTTAAAGGTTTAAAATGATGATAGTATGACACAAATCGTCTTCATTTCAAACTATTACCAAGCATGACTAGTCTGGCAATTATTTTAAGCAATTTCTTGCTTACATCTTGGTAGTCTATACCTTGGTGAGTCTTGGGTATTTTGTCCTTTCTTCTTCTTGCATGCAATTGCTTTTTTTGTTTAAGTAAAATGACAAAAATATTATGAGTTACTCCATACATTCTTATTGTTCAGTATTTGGTGATTGATTGTATCTAATTAATTGTTTTTACCTTCTCTAGCTGTTTGCTATTCAGATGCTGAGAGGAGGCATGAGTCTTCTCCATCCGTCATTGTTATCGGTGCCGGCTTTGCAGGACTTGCAGCTGCCCGAGCTCTTTATGATGCTTCATTTCAGGTATGCCCTCAAGGTAGCTAATTAATTATAATAGCATTGTTTTCCAGTTAAAGTTTGGATATAACAATCTAGAAATCTTGTTTTCTTTCAGGTTGTTGTGTTGGAATCACGGGATAGAATTGGTGGCCGTGTTCACACAGATTACTCATTTGGTTTTCCTGTTGATTTGGGGGCATCATGGTATTTATACACTTCATTGACTTTTTGATTAGTGCTCATTTGGCACCAAAAAACAAGAAAACTTTTTGATTCAACATAAATATAGAGTATTAATTTTCTCTCTTTCTCTCTCTCTCCCTAAGGTTACATGGGGTCTGTGATGAGAATCCTCTGGCATCTGTTATTGGAAGACTAGGGCTACCCCTTTATCGTACAAGTGGTGATAACTCAGTTTTATATGACCATGACTTGGAAAGGTTTGCATTTTTTATATCCTTTCTCCTTTGATACGCATATGCTTAGTGCTGAGTGCACACTAATACGAGTAAAATAAATTCTCTTTGTGCATTTGCATAGTGATCCTCTGTAATATATAATAAATCTCTGGGATAGTTTTTCTTGCTATTATGCTATAGTTAACAGTGCTGTCAACAGTTAGAATGCAAGTTACTCATCTAGCTCTTTTTTGCCTTTTTACAGCTATGCACTCTTTGACATGGATGGGAACCAAGTTCCCCAGGAATTGGTCTCTGAAATTGGGTTAACCTTTGAGGAAATTTTGAAAGAGGTAAGCTCTCTTTATCTTTCTCTCTCTCTCTCTCTAACAGCAGCAGCAACCCACCCTAAAAAAAGAAGATAAAGAATGGGAAGAAATAAAAAAAAACAAAAATCACCAAAATACCAAATGGAGGGATATTGCTTTGTAGGCATTTCTCACAGATTTACTTCTCTGTTTCTGCAGGCGGATAAATTAAGACAGGAATTTACTGAAGACATGTCTATACAACATGCAGTTTCTATGGTGTTTGAGAGAAGGCCAGATTTAAGGTCCCACTTATTCCCATTAGCTTACATCCCCTTTCTTTCTCAAATCTTCTTTACAAATGTGGAGTTGTGTTTACAGGATGGATGGACTTCGTCATAAGGTGTTGCAGTGGTATCTGTGCAGAATGGAAGGTTGGTTTGCTGCAGATGCTGATACCATATCACTGAAATCTTGGGATCAGGTTAACTTCATTACTTATAAGTTGCTTAAGGTTTAAATTAAATATTCAGGATATTAAAATATGGGAGATTCAAGCTTAAGACAAGGAACTGTGTGTTGCTCATCCAATTATTTTAAGTTTCAAGAAGAAAATTGAGAGACAGGAACTGTATTTGTAGTCATTTTCTTATAATTATTCTTACCTTTGTCTTACATCCATTGTTGTGTGATGCACACAGGAAGTGTTGCTTCCAGGTGGTCATGGTCTTATGGTGCGAGGTTATCGTCCAGTGATAAATACACTTGCCAAAGGTCTTGATATCCGTTTAGGTCACAGGTAAACATTTCCTTGCTCAAATCCCCCTCGTCCCTCTCTCTAATCCCAATTTTTAGGTTTGGATACATGTGCATATGCATGTCAGTGTGTGCCTTGGTTTTGTTTAGTTTCTGCTTACTGTATCTCTTATTGAAACTTATTTCAGAGTTAAGAAAGTTGTAAGGCGTTATAATGGTGTAAAAGTAACAGTTGAGGATGGGAGAACCTTTGTAGCTGATGCTGCAATTATTACTGTTCCTCTTGGTGTGTTGAAGTCAAATCAAATCAGTTTTGAGCCCAGATTACCTGAGTGGAAAGAAACTGCCATTAAGGATCTTGGCATAGGAATTGAGAACAAGATTGTTCTGCACTTTGGAGATGTTTTCTGGCCTAATGTTGAGTTCTTGGGAATTGTTGCTGATAACACTTACAAATGTAGCTACTTTCTCAATCTGCACAAGGCTACAGGATATCCTGTCCTCGTTTATATGCCTGCAGGGCAACTGGCTCGTGATATTGAGAAAATGACGGATGAGGATGCTGCTATGTTAGCTTTCGGAGAACTCAAAAGAATACTTCCCAATGCATCTCAGCCAGTAAGTAGTTTATTTGCTCTTATTATATTGTTGGCATTTGTTATTATCTCTAGATGTGTTAATGGTGCAGCCCCTTCCCTTATATCTACACATTTTGTCTCATGTCAGATGACGTATTATATGTTATGGCTACTGCCTACCGTATTGTTTAAAGGTTATAATTCAGGTTTGCTTTTCTGTGCACAGGTTCAGTATCTTGTTTCTCATTGGGGAACGGATATAAACACACTGGGTTCTTACAGCTACGATTTAGTAGGAAAATCCCATGACCTGTTTGAGAGGCTTAGGATCCCCGTGGATAACCTGTTTTTCGCTGGAGAGGCTACAAGCTTAAATTACACAGGGTCTGTACATGGCGCCTATTCTACTGGATTAATGGCTGCTGAAGATTGCAGGATGCGGGTACTGGAGCGTTATGGAGAGCTGGATCTGTTCCATCCAGTCATGGGCGAGGACACTCCCGTCTCTGTTCCCCTGTTAATCTCCCGCATGTAGAAGAAGAAGAAGAAGATTGTAGCGTGGGTTTTGGCTAAACACAGATTGCTGCTGCGGGCTTTGTGAAAAACTGCGAAAACCAGTAAATGATCAAAGCATCAGTTGTTCATGTGTAGTCATTGTCCATGGCGAGATGCATATAGTATGTGTGTTTAAAATGTAAACAGTTTCGTGTCATGTGTATGGACGAGATATTCTGGACTGCCTCATGGCTATTATGAACATTATATTACTGAATAATATAAATCGTGTGGGTTTTATCAGCAACTTTTCTTTTTAGTCGGAGATTTGTTTCCCCCCCCCTCCCTTTTGCTGTTTATTTATATGAATTATTGATTGATACATTGATGGTTAAAAGAAAAATGATTGTTAAACAGCCATCAACACTCTTCCTCCTTTAGGCTTG
Source organism: Ipomoea nil (assembly GCF_001879475.1). Lineage (NCBI taxonomy): Eukaryota > Viridiplantae > Streptophyta > Magnoliopsida > Solanales > Convolvulaceae > Ipomoea > Ipomoea nil. The sequence continues at coordinate 5,973,313 of NW_017617849.1, read as the reverse complement.
GGCTACTAAATCAACTCAAGATTAATTTCTACCAATGATTACCTGTGGACCTGTGGTGGGATATTTTAGATTTGTATTGCCTTAAATCAACTCGAGATTAATCTTTATCGAGTTGACAAGAATAACATAAGACCAATGATTACTGGTGGACATATTTTAAGTTTGTACTGTCTTAAATCAACTCGAGAACTAAAATAAGATTTAAGATAAATTTAATATTTATATTGTTGTGATTTTTATTTTCTTTCATATTATGATATAACGAGTATAAAACAAATATAATTTTAAAATATTACTTATACTCATTTCAATTCTTTAGTATTTATATTTATTTTTATTTAATTGTAATAATAAAAAATAAGATTAAAGTATCATTTCCTCAAATATTGTTTACTCCATATCTTTTTATTTATTTGAGTTCATACTTTTATTATATTAGTTTTGTAATATAATTTGTCAAGATTTGCATCACAAGTCAAAATAACAAATAGCAAACATAAATTTTAGTTAAAAAAAAAATTATCCATACAAAAAGAAATGTAACGTATTTCTAGAATTTTCCATGTGATGAAAATCCTCTATTTTTTAAGAAAAAAGAACAAATATTTAAAAGATGCGGGGTTCTTGTATAAGATGCAAAAGTTTGTGGCCGTTTTAGAATAAGCACATATTAAAGCCCCTTCCACCTATTATAATAGGATAAAAATAAATATCTTCAAAAAAAAAAAAAAAGATTTCGCAGAAAATCCTTCTACTCCAAAGTGCAGCCTCTCCAGCAAACTGGAAGAGCCGTAAGAACAAATTGGAAATGCCTCAAGCGTTGATTTTCCTAAAACCATTCATATCTCCGCCATCATCTTCCTCTCTTTTCAGGTTTGCTCTTTACGCCTACCCCGGTTCCCACAAAGCACAAGAATTGAGAAAAAGAAATAATCTCCTAAATTGTCTTGCTCAAATTTCATGTTTTCAGTACTTCTTTGTAGTATTTTCATAAAAATCCTGTCTTTCTGTACTATGCAAGCGTTTTAGCATCAGAGGGTGGTTCTTTATTGCCTAAATTGTTAGTTTTGGGATATGGGTTTGCTTATGTCATGTATAGGCAAATTTTACTATGGATGTGGAATATGGATAAATTTTCATTTTTAGTATACTGAAGGTTAATTTTTAAATAGTATACTAAATAATGAATTTTCAGTGATTTACTGTACAAGGTGAACCATGATTCATGGTATAATGATTGGTCATGTATATATATGGGCCAACTCTTTTTGGAGTATAATATGTAGTATGTGTTTTGAAATTTTATTGTGTTTCTATGGTATCTGGATGTTAAATTTTGCTGCTTGAACTGAAGCCTGGACTGGTCAAGCAATGATACAAATGCTGTTATCTGAAATGCAGTAAATCGAGCGTTAATGGGGATTTTCTTGATACGAACACGGTGAAGATATGCAAAAGAACAGAGGTAGTGTGCCAGGGCATGTTGGCCCCGAGGAAGTTCATGCAGAGGAGGAAGAAAGTGGAGGTGTTCAAGGATGCTGAGGATGAAGTAGACCAGAAGAACTGGAGGAAACTAATGGGTGAAATTGAGGAATTGGGTTCTGCTGTGTCTGTGCTTAGAGGCCATAGGGTCAAGAATCAGGCACTTCCCAGGGACATGGTTCTCGGGACCTTGGTTAGATTCAAGCAGCTCAAGAAGTGGAATCTCGTTGGTGAGGTATACAAATGTGTTTGTTCATGCTCTATTTTTAGTAATTTGGTATTTTGCCTTCACGGAGGGTTTCAGTTAGAATAACGAGTCGTCTCTTTAGATTCTTGAATGGCTTCGGACGCAACATTGGTGGAACTTTAATGAAATGGACTTTCTAATGCTTATCACGGCTTATGGGAAACAAGGGGACTTCAATAAAGCCGAAAGGGTTTTAAGCTACATGACTAAGAGGGGATATCCACAAAGTGTGATATCTCACACTGCTCTTATTGAAGCGTATGGAAGGGGAGGCCAATACAGCAAAGCAGAAGCAATATTTCGAAGAATGCAATCTTCGGGTCCTGAACCTTCTGCGATTACGTATCAAATAATCCTCAAAACCTTTGTTGAGGTAGTTATTTACTGTCTCTACATATTTAGACTTACACTAGGTAAACCCCGTCTTGTGACTCTAGCAGGCAAAGGGCCACAAGGAGGCCACTAGGCCGCTCTCACTGGGAGTCGAACTTGGATCCTTGTGGTTACTGGTTACCAAGCCAACAGTCTGACTAACTTGGTTGGGGTTGGCCGTTTGCCCCATATTATGGGATCATATTATCATATATGAATTATTTTGTTTCTATAAAATGGGGTCATATTATCATATATGGTTTTAGTATAAACAAGAAGCTATTTCAGGGTGACAAGTACGAAGAAGCTGAAGAAGTGTTCGAAACTCTTTTAAACATGGAGGCTCCTCCCCTAAAACCCGACCAGAAAATGTTTCACATGATGATCTACATGTACAAGAAGGCACGAGACTATAAGAAAGCTCATAAGCTATTTGCACTAATGGCTGAGCGAGGGGTTCCTCAAAATACAGTTACATATAATAGCTTGATGTCATTTGGGACCGACTATAAGGAGGTTGCAAAAATCTATGATCAGGTAAATTCGAAAGTATATGTCATTTAGGCCCCTCCCCTAAAACGCTATTTCATTCGTTTCTATTATTTCCTGTACATACACAATGGCTTTACCAGCATTTGAAGTAAATGCTCGATTTCAGATGCAAAGAGCTGGTCTTCGGCCCGACGTTGTAAGCTATGCCCTACTGATTAATGCATATGGAAAGGCTAGAAGAGAAGAAGAAGCATTATCGGTTTTCGAGGAAATGCTCGATGCTGGTGTTAGGTAAATAGTTTTGTGAAAATTGAGGAACTAAATGCTGACTTGTCTTTCTGGTGTCTAACTTTGTTGTGTTTTTAGAGATCTTTTGAACTACGATTCTGTTTCTCTTTCTTGTTGTCAACCGTGAAGAAGGTAAAACGTTAGTATGTTTCTGTTTTCAGGCCAACACAGAAAGCTTACAACATCTTACTAGATGCATTTGCAATCTCGGGAATGGTGGAACAAGCTCGGGTTGTCTTTAAAAGCATGCGAAGGGACAGGTGACTCTTTGTTATCATACTAATTATTATACACGCGTTTTGCATTTTCACAATGCTTCGCTATTGCCAGTGTTGCAAAAATCGTGCCTAGGCGGTCCCCAGGCACCTAGCGATTTTTTCAACATTGGCTATCGCCTTCTACTTTTCACTACTTTCTCCTTGCTTTTTTCAAGTTTATAGCGTTTGTAATGTTTCTCCCTCGAAATTCAGGTGTAGTCCTGATCTTTGCTCCTACACGACTATGCTATCTGCATATGTAAATGCTCCGGATATGGAAGGTGCCGAGAAATTCTTTAGAAGAATAAAACAAGACGGATTTGAACCCAGTGTAGTGACATACGGGACACTTATCAAAGGATATGCAAAGGCGAACAATCTCGAGAAAATGATGGAGAAATACGAAGAAATGCGGGTGTCTGGTATCGAGGCCAACCAAACTATCTTCACCACGATCATGGATGCGTACGGTAGGAACAAGGATTTCGGGAGCGCTGTTGCTTGGTTCAACGAGATGGTGTCTTGTGGCGTTCCCCCCGACCAGAAAGCAAACAACATTCTCTTGTCTCTCGCGAAAACAACAGAAGAGCAGACAAAAGCTAACGAGCTCGTGGGAAACATAAACGGGACAAAGGTAGTCAAAGGTTTCCCCGGCTTCACTGACAACGATGATGACAATGAAGAAGACGGAGAAGTAACTGACGACGGTTATAGCAACTACAATGATGACAGGTCAGATGAGCTTGTTACTGTGTAGTGAGCATCAAAACATGAGGTTGTGGTATTATATTGTAAATTTGGCATTCATTTTGGTTGTGAAAATGAAATTTTTCGAATGCTAATTGTCAAGTGATCATATATTCTATGTCAAACAGTTGAGAATCGGGTATCGGAGAAAGCTTGATCCTAAACCTCGACATTACAGTTGCATTAACAATCACATATTACCTGTTTTTTTTTATTATGTAATCTGGCAAAAAATACATAACAGAATATTACAATACGACATAGATTCCGGCCAGCAATCCTTAAATTTTGGTAATCTTAAAAGGAGCAAAAAAGGGGTTCCTTTCTCGGTTTCATTTGTACTTGTATCTATCTATACAGCTGATGAATTTTTCCCCAGATACCTCGTTTTAACGTTAACGTATCTGCTGAACCTCTGCAAACATCTTCTGAGAATGTCGGACCGAATAGTTCCAAGCAAGCAAAGCAGCACCAACAGCAGGCTCCACCTGGTATCAGTAACTATTATCCCTCTCCGGTTTTTGCTTCTTCCTACAACGTATTAAGTAATGCGATATAACGTTAAAGCACTTACCGTGGGGCGAATTGGGAAGGCCCCGGGGAAGTCCTTAGATATACACTTTATTACTTCTTGCCCGATATCCCATCTCTTGTTGGCTTCAAGAACACCGCCAACCATGACAAGGGGAAACTCGTCATTTCCATCTACGCAAATGCACAGGTTAGCTAATCGACCTCCAAATGATTATAGAAGGTAACAATGGCAATATTAATTCCGCACCTTTACCACATAGGCCTAATCTTCGAACAACAGCTTTGACACTCGAGGCCAATTCTTGAACGGAATCTTGCAAAATGTTATTTGCTACTTGATCACCTCCCTCGGCACATGACACGACAAATGGAACGAGAGCTGCAATCCGGGCCCAAGATGGATCCGAGTACGTCCACCTATCAATGGTTCACAAGTTTCAGACTAGCATAGAGCGCAAACACTTCAAAGATTCAAGTTTTCAGCAAATACCCAATAAGTTCATCAGCCGAAGAAAGGCCTAACGCCTTTAAAATACTCGATGTAAGAGCAGTGTATGGGCCTCGACCATCATGCTCTCGGATAATAGCAGACAATGCCTGTGCGGCTATACCATATCCACTACAAGTGATCATACTAAACGCTTCAGTTTAACTTAAAAACCAAAAATGAAATACAAATTGAAGCATGTGTTCCATCTCAACTAAAAGACGCCACGTGGACCGTAGTCTCTTTTTTACCTTTGGCATAGCTCTGATACCAAATTGAAGCATGTGCTACATCTCAACTAAAAGTATAAGCTGATAATTGGATTGCACATTTATGTTTATGTTATATTATATGCTCAACAATACAAACACGAGCATGAACTTATAAGGTGTGACACCTAAAAAGCGTGTACCTTCCCCAATCACCTAAAATCGGTCCTGCACCAGCAGCTCGGGCATCCCTCCCGTCTTCTGTAAACCCGTATGCAATCGTTCCTGTACCCGCAATTAGGACACACCCGTGAAGCTTCCCCATCGTTCCACTTGCTAGAGCTGCTACAGCATCATTCTCAACGAATAAACTAACGTTTTTGGGGAATATTTCCCTAACATATAAAGACAAAGAAAACACAATCAGATTAGTGTATTGTTACATTCTAAGTAAACTAAATGGAATTCAGAGATCACACCTTAGCCACTCCACTATCCTTTCCTGATCTGTTTGATGGTTAACACCCGATACAGCTAAACAAACGGCTCGAACAGCAGACCGGGTTGATCCTGCCTTTGAAAGAGCATCTGCCATAACTTGTTCTAAGGTCTCTCGAGCAGCCATTTCTATGAACATAAAAAACATGTAGACGCTTAATTCTGGGGCAAGATTGTGTCTTTATCAATTTAAAAGAAAGCAAGATTGTGTCTTTATCAATTTAATGATAACCCTTCTCTACAACAATGAATTATAACAACAATCCAGATTATGGGTACTAACAATTAAACATTAAAAATTCACTTTTGACAGTGGAGAAGAAGAAGTACCGCCGACACTATTGTGGTTGGAGCAGCCGGCGACGGCGCGGGAGAGGATGGGAGGGGGGTCGGATCGGGAAATAGTGGTCGGAGAAGGATGGAGAGGCATACAAACGCAGACGGTGGAAGTAGTCCCGCCGTCCAATCCCAGTATCACTTCTCCAAACCCATACCCACCACCACCATCGTCTCCGGGAGCCACTCCTCCCTGCATTTCGCTCTCGAAGTCCCAAATCTCCCCATTCCGGTGCCTCTTCATCCCGTATCTGTTCTTGGGACGACCCAGCTTTCAAGAATTGCAGTGCTTCTGACAGTTTGAGAGAGAGAGAGCAGTGCGTTCTGCGCGAAAACGATGGCAGAGTATGGAGAAGAAAAAGAGGGAAATATGGATATATTTAACTTGATTAGTGATGAAAAAACAAATGGGAATAGGCTTTCATGAATGGGAGAATAGAATATTGGGACGGCAATATGCATCCAAGAACAAGAGGTTGATGGGTGTGCCGTGCGCGATTAATTTGACGGCTGGTTTGCATACGTCATACCGGAGTTTTGTCATGTAGCCTCTGTGCTTTTTGCAATCCCATATCAGGACTGCAGATTAAACTATAAGTATATATAGATATGAGAATTGAGAAATGTCCAAAAGAGTAGCACAATACTGGACTTAACTGTACGGTCATTCGTACCAATCAAGCTAGTTAACATATAGTTATTACGTTCTTTCAAGAATCACAAGATAAATTAAGAAAGTTACTAATGCTTGCTCAAAACACTACATAGAAGGAGAGAAAAAGATTTCAATTATTCAATTCTTTTAGATATTATATTTGTAAAATAAAGGTAATAATGGTATATTATATTTATAATGGAAGATAATAATGGTAGACATATATTTGACAGAATCAAGCCATAATATCCACAATCAACCATATTTTATAACATAAATAGAATTTTAAAAAAGATTACAGTTATTATCTTGGCTGGAATTATGAAGACACAAATTACTTCTGAGCTACTCCTATAATGTCAGCCTTGCCTTATCAACTCTCAAAAATAAATAAAGAAAAGAAAGAAAGAAAAAAGAAGGAATAGTTGGTGTAGGCCGGCATCCGTGAGTGAAAATGGAGGAGAAATCTGCAGTTATTGCTGTTAAAGAAATGCAACAACCATCGGAAAGAGAAGTCAATCGGGTATCTCCCTGCATCTCTATGCCTATACTTTTTTTGTTGTTTATATTTCTTGCTGGGAATTCCACGCAAAGATGCCATTTTTACATTTTTTGCTTCTGGATTTTCTATGGTGAATAGAAATGGGAAGGGTATGGAATTAGTGTGAAGTTTACAGCTTTTTCAGTACTGGGATCAAGTTAGCCCGATTGTCGATTTGTTTTGGGTTTTCTATTAACGATTTTACAGACTGCACAACCAAATTGATTGTTTTGATAACAGTTTCTTTTATCTGATAAATAAACTGCTTCTTTTGAATTTGTGGGGAAGAATGCACATATGTATGTTCTCTTTGCCTTATCTCCCCTTTGTTAATTTACGTTGTATATGCAGATTGTTGTTCCATTTGACTCGATTGTGGGAGAGATTTGAAGTAATGGGGTTGTATACTTGTATCTTAGTTAGGAGAGAGAATGACAAAATATGAATACATAAAAGAAGATGACAGATAAATGATTATTGATCCTAATTGAGTATTTATTGCCATCATTAACATAGATGCATGCCTCAATATACTCAGGCTCCTGGGTTGCCCACAAAAGGCGAAATTCCCTCGCCCCAAGGGCCCCACACTCCAACTTTGACGCGATAGTAGAATGATAAATCATAGTAACTCAGCGGCCCATTAGATGGGAGGACTAGTGTCTGGTGCTCACAAGGAGCCCACCACATTGAGTGTAACTCCACACTGCGGCTGTCGAGGCTCGATCCTATGTCCTTGCCCACGAGCTCCTGGCTTTTTTCATCATTGTTATGGTTAGCATTCTAGCATATTTTTGTGTTTTGATGCAGCTTCTGGTACAATTGTACAATGCTCTATCTGTGTATATATCTTAGCATTCATAATAAGACGCTGGTGATAGTTTCAAGTTTATAACACAATTTCAACTAATTTGTCAGTCAAGTCCAACTTTCGAATCGAGCTCATGTGGAATCATGTTAAATTAGGCATTTTGATGAAATTGGTTGCAGCTTTTCCGACGACACTCATGTTGACACAAGTCATTTCTTGGCATAATAGCGTACTTGTTACATATGGACTTGTTCTTCTTTCGGTTTGCAATTACTGATATTATCTCTCATATATAGTTTATGCTGTGGATAGAGATAGATGTCTTTCCTACTTCATTGTTTACTAAAAATAAAAATACCACTACACTATATGGACAAAATGTACTCTTTATAAAAGAAACCATAGCGTGCTGAATAGGAAAGATACATAGTGCACACACAAACATGCCTCACTGGTTTACATAATTGTGCAGCTGTTAGGATTTTCATCGCTAAACATGCTGGGGTATGTATTAGCCCTGACCGGTGCTGGCTGTGGAGGCGGTGAGGGTGCTGGGCGTGCTGATGGTTCATAATCAGATGGCACGGGAGGTGCTGATGGAAAACCAAATTCCCATGGCGGGACTGGTCCTAGTGGAGAAGCATTGCCCCCAAAGGCTACACCCGGTGACTGCCAGTGACAGTAGTTATTCGGGCTGTTCATACCACAACTCCCGAAATATCCATTGCCATGAAAGCAACAAGCGTGATGGCCATGAGTGCTGCTCGCTGCATGGCCACCAGAACACGAAGACGAAGCAGCACAAAGGCCATGGTGGTGGCCCGGGCTAGGAGGAGGGAGCACGAGGGGTTTAGATCTCTGCACAGACTGCATGTCATCCCGGGTACTGGTAATCTCTGTAACACTACCATTCTTGAAACTGAACTTTATTGTGCTGGTCACCTCCACAGTTTGCAACCCTGGAATTTCAGACAACTGTTCCGGGTTTTCCATGATGTCCTGATAACTCAGGGGCTTGATCCCCTTCAACGATTGCATTACAATCTCCACATCTTTACCACGTTCCGTGGCAGTGGTGGGAGAAGCGGGAGAAGGGGCGGGAGAGCCTTGCTCCCACAGCAGCTCGGCTTTTCTCCCTAGCTTCTCCAGCATCGTGAGAATCGTGGGAGGATCAACCGTGCCAGTAATGAGAACATGCCCCTGCTTTGCATCCACCCGAATGGAATGCACTCCCTGCACTTTCAATAGCATTTGTTTCAGCTTCTTTTCGCAACCATTGCAGTGGATCTTTAGCTTCAGAGCAAAGGTTGTTGGAGCAACCAAGGAGAGAGACATTTCTGGGATGTTAATTTCAAGAACTATGATTGTAAGCTTTTCTGGGTATTCTTACACAGTTGTTTTGGTAAATTTATAAGGTGTTAATTTGGGCATTTCAGACACGGCAATGCCATATCATAGACCAATTCTACCATCTTATGAGTCAGTCAGCCTTAAAATAATCTTAAAGTCTTCACCTTATAATAACTGAAAACCACCTTTTCTTGAGAAAGTCACATGAAACTTACTGGAGTTTCAAATGTAAATGATTCTCTTTAAATAAATACTCAGGGTTTAGACAATTCTGTATTTTAATCGTAAGCACCTATTATACATTTTCCTTCATCATCATCATCATCATTATGCAAGGTGAAAGGTATATATAAGCATAAAACTATATCAATGCATAATTGTTTTAGTATATATTATATTTGGTGAATTTTCGAGTATAATTCATAGTTAATTGGGGCAGAACTAAAATTTTCTTTATAGGGTAACTGTCAAAGTTTGCCATCACGAATTTTAATTAATCAAAACTAATTTCGCCAACATAATTCTTTTCTAAAGCCTCTTCTCTATTTTATTTAAGTTTTGCTAGATGTTCCTTCTTCAAGTAAAAATCATTAATTTTTGTTTTTATTTGTTCAAACATACTTTCTCAAGTCTAATGAAGCACAACGCTGATAGGGATTATACCCAGCGTGTACAGGTCATCCTGCCCGGTCAACGACTAACACTGGAGGGGACGCTTGTGCGGCGGGCACTAAGGTAGACGACCGGGCGGCCGGGCAAAGCTAGGGCGAGAAGTTGACCGGGCTGGATGATCCACACCAGCAAGTACGAGCGGAGATGAACGGTTGACCGGGCAGGATGACCCGTACACTTGGGGTATAATCCCTATCATATCCATTCTTAGTAAATCACAACACCACGTCTTGAATTGAGCAGGGGCTGAACTCTGACGCCAAACACAACCACTTGTGGACTTGTTTATTAGCAACTTAGCAAGCTAATGCAGGCTGCAGGCCAACTTGGGTATTACAATTTGTAATATATATATATATATATATATATATATATTATATATATATATATATATATGTTTTATTGGCTGTGGAAATTTGTTGCCAAAGACGAGTTGAAAAGGATGTCCTAACCAATATAATTCCATTTTTTCAACATTGCACCGACCATATAGCTTTAAGCTGTTTAAGGTGACAACCAACGCATTTATTGGCCACAAACATTGACCCTATCTACTTAGGAAGTTAGATCAGACAAACCTCAACGTCTTGCGCAAGTAACAATAACAATGTTAAGACTGGGACCAAATTAGTTAGTTTATTAAGTTGATAATCACAAAATTATAAATTTAATTTTTAGTGGAAGCAGCCTATTAATTGGCCTTCTTGATTCGTTTGAGCTGGTAAGCTATAACAATTTAAGATAATTTATCTCATTGTGATTCTTTGTCGATTAGAACCACAAGACGAAATTTGCACAATATAATGCACACGAGTAGTAATTGCGGATTTTTATAGTCATTCAATCATAATTCTTGTACCAGAAAGTTAAGAATTTGATTATTGCCAACATTCTTTTGAACAAGCCTATCGAATAAAGTTTTCTTTATAATATTTTGTATTTAAAGTACACAATCCTGTCACTCAAAATGTAGCGGTGATTATTATGCAAGTATAAAGAAGTTGCATCGACTGTTATAATAGTATAAGGAAATAAAGTTACATTTTCATTACTAGATATAATTTTTGATTTAGTTGTAAATATTTATCAGAGAGGAGATTACACAGAAGGTGTAAATTGTACTGAAAAAATCTTATGCAATGAACTCGATCAAAAGGGTGTGTTAGCAAATGGCAAATTCATGACTTTTTTTATATGAGAATCATGGTTTTTTATCACCCACTTAGCCACAATTTTTCCAATCTTAATTAATTCTTCGCATATAAAAACAATATAATTTTGTCAACATAACTTGTAGCAATAAGAATAATGGCAATTTCTTGGGACATTCCTAATTTTATTAACTTTATTTGTTGGCCCAACGTCGTCATGCTACCCCATGTATTTGTACGTAAGCATTTTCAAGCCTGCAGGTTCGTTATTAATGAAGTTTACTAATTAACCTTTTAAATAAACTTTCTTGTGTTTTAAATTTATATCTTTTATATTTATTTTTAATTAATATATTATATGGGATATCATCGGAAATAAAATCAGATCTAATCTTACAAGGATTCAATTAGGAGAATGGAAAATATAATAAAAATTTAGTTAACCGTACCGATTAAAACAATAAATTTTAATTAAATGTTTTTAACTGAAATAGTTGGATTTAGTTAATGATTAAAAATTGTAAGAATTTGGGCTATATATTTATGGTGATAAGCAATTGAAATATATGATATCATATAGGGATGAAAATCAATCATTATTCTATGGCTAGGGTTACCAAAGTTTGGTAATGCTTATTAAATAAAATATGGGAAAATGTTAAATAGATTCCAATGGAGTAACATGATAAATAATATTGATATGTATGGGAGGGGAATTTTGGGCTGTTAAGCTTGCCAACGTTGACTATTTATATATGTGACAAAAGACTATAGTTGGAGGACCATTTTAAGAATTAACTCTTTGCCGAAATAATTTATAACTAATTCCATCTAAGCCTTTTATTGGAGTGGCCATTTGAGACCACATTAATTACAATAAGGTCCACTTGTTATTTTTTAGGTCCAAAATGTCTTTAGATTCTTAGTAAAAAGTTATTTAGTTATATGTTCAAAATAATTGAAATTAAAAGTGAATAAAAATTTATTCTCAAACATATCGGCGTTAAGGAAAAACTTGGAAGCTAAAATTGAAGAAAATGTGGACGTGCACCCCCTCTGATCCGGTGTCAATCTTTAAGGAAATTGTATGTTACAAGCCTGGAATTTCTCTAGCTACCTACCTCCCTATCTCTAATAAAGCTCTCTTCAATAATCAAAATAAGCTCTTATTTTAAGCTACTAGCTTATTTTGAAAACATTACCGCTTATAACTTATTAATAACTTAAAATAAGCTATAAACTCCTAAATAAACTCGACCAAACAGAACCCGTCTTGATTGGAATTCAAACCTGCGACCTCTCATTTAAGGGGCTACAGCTATGCAACTCGACCACAAGTAGGGGTGACCGCGGTTTCGGTTCCGGTTAGGAACCGCCGATTTTGGTTCCGCAAATAGAAAAACCAGAACTGGAACCTTATAGTAAGGTTCCGATTCCAGTTCCGGTTCAGAACCGTCGGTTCTAAGTTCTAACCGGATTTATTTTTTTAAAAAAAGATATAAAAAAAACCTATAATTTTTAATTTTTTCCAGTTTAGAACCGGAACCGCCGGTTTCGGTTCCTTTTCTTCTCGAACCTTAACTGGAACCAATATGGTTCCGGTTGGGAACCGAAATCAGAACCGTACAGACAGTTCGATTCCAGTTCCGGTTCCGGTTCAACAGTGCACGATTCGGATGCCTAACCACAAGTCCTTTGGCTACATTGGTATATATTTAATTAACACATAAGACAATATATTATCAAGCAAATTATACACAAACTACTGCCAACTCAATCAGCAAGTTACCTGAAATCAAGAATTATTCCAAATATAACAAAAATGCATGGAAATTATATTAACGCTGACATAGACACACAGTACATTAATTATCTTGTACTAGTACTAATGTACTAGGTATAATAGGTATACATGCAAATTAAACTGACATTATTACTTGTAGATCGACTGTAGACGACTAAACCTTGAAACCTTTCTTTCAACACACCATATATCATCACCATGCATATGAATATTTAATTTGTTTCCAGCTAGGTGGAATTGAATCTGAACTCTATGGCATTAGTCACAATCTGATTACTAATCTTCACGCCTGTGAGCCCAGGAATCATCCTACGCAGCTCTCCTACGGCCTGCGCCACCTTGTTGGGATCACCCATGCCCACCAGATTATTATTGGGCCCAACCAGAGAACCACCTTTTCTGGGGTTCCTGGGAACAACCACCTGCGACGACGAGGGTTTGTTGGGAAGAAGCTCTGCTTTTTTCCTGAGTTTGTTGTGAAGCATGGCTATAACTTTGTCGGGGTGTAGGGTTCCGGTGATGACCGCCGTTTGCTTCTCTGCGTCTACTTTAACGGTGTCCACTCCCTCCATTTTCTCCACATTCTTCTTGATGTCTCGTGCGCACCCATCGCAGTGGATGCCCACCTTTAGAACAAACGTATTCTTCCTGCTGGGAGCTGCGGCAGCCATGGATATATAGCTAATAGGTTTTTGTAGCTTTTAATTTGTTACGTAGTGTATATATATAGTATAGTAGTGGCTATGGGGGGGTATTATTTATAGGTGGGTTTGAGGTTAACTTCAATTCTGCGAATTATTGAAGTTGGATTGCCTTTAATTAGTAGTTTCCATGCCGACTAATTTCTTGGAAGTTTAATTTGATGGCGGGTATGAACGGGTGAAATTGTCTTCCGATCCCTTGTGCTTTGATTGTTTATTATATGTGTGGATCGATGATGATGGTAATGACAAGGAATCCCCTAACGGCCCCCTGATGTAATGATAATGACAAGGAATGAATGTTAGTTAAGAGGAAATTTCTAATAATATAATCCAGTATATATATAATGTTTAATTTTAGAGTAGAAAAATCCCAAGGGTCTTTTTTGCGTTTTTATTTTTGGCATACAAAACAATATGTTAATTATTATGTAGTATGATGATACCTCTGTTACTATTCTAAATGAGTGGACAGACTAATTAACCTCATCCCAGAAAATTAAATTTTCTCCTTGCAAGATGACATGACACATTGAAAGCAATTTTTTATTTTTAAATGATGACATGATTAGCATGTTAAGCCATAGTTGTGGTTAGTCTATTATCTTGGTTTGGTGTAACTGTTTCCTCCTGTCATGTTGGTGTACTCTATTTATGCTAATCTGTACTTTTATTATTATTATTTTTTTTTCATTTTGATTTTGATTTTTTATTTATTTTGCTTTGATGTGATGTGAAAGTGAGACTTTCTTTTAAAAGTGAGAGAGTATTACAGAGATGTATGAAAAATAATAAAACAATTGCTAATTTGGTGATATGAAATTAGGATTCACTTTTGAAAGTGAGAGAGTATTGCAAGGATAAGAACATCCTCATAAACCGCTATCTTATCCTAGGTGTGATACTGCCACGACAACAACAATTATTCTGCAGCAACCAATGACTACTATTTCATTAATTACATTATTCTTAATTATGGATGACTTTTTCAATGTCAAGCTAGCATGTCACATTTAATTACCTATTTACCTGGTAACTGCTAATTCAATTCCTCGTAAAAAAGCTGTCTCAATGATCATCATCAAATGTAACCCACTCCCCTATTATTAGCGTATGCAATGACGCAAAATGTCCTCCTATGGCCTATATATAGAGGAGTCAAAGTTTACAGCAACCTTCACAAACTATACAATAATAGACATAGTAGAGGAGTTAAATAATCCAGCATACTGTCTAGGCAAGTTTCTAAATATATAACATCGTGTTTTGAACATTAAGCTTTTAATTTTTGAACATATAATATCTGATTTTTAAATATTAATCTTTGAGTTTGTGAACATATAGTTTCATTCTGAATTTAGGGGGTGTTTGGTTCCGGTAATCTGAGCTTGGTAATGTTATATTACCTTGTTCGTTCAAGTTATAAAATTACCTAGTAATGTTATATTTACCTCAACGTATGTGGCAGTAATGTGATTACCTCATTTTCGTAGGTAATTTTAGATCGATTACCTTGAATTATTCCAACTTTGCCCTTGTTAACTAATCCTTGTATAATAATAATAATAATAATAATAATAATAATAATAATAATAATAATAATAATAATAATAATATATGTTTATATAATCAAATATACATGTATGTATATTATATTTATTTTTTTAATATTTAAGTATTGGTATACATTCATACATATAAATAGATAAATAAATAAATATACACACATATAAACAAACAATATATATATATATATATATATATATATATATATATATATATATATATATATATAGAGAGAGAGAGAGGAGCGCTCACATGTGGTCATGTTGTTAGGTGTGGTCATATGGTCAATTATAGACCATTAGATTAGATAGATCTAATGATTCATATTAATCAAGATTTTTTCCAGTATTTTCGCGCACATTCTCCTACCCAGAGAACTGTAAGGGTAAACTTGTCATAAAACACCGGAATAGGGAAAATCACATTGTTGTGTGTTTTATTACACTATTGGTGCATGTTGTCAACACTGTTGGTGTATTCTGGAACCCGACCGCTATAAATGGCCATTGTAATTAGCATAACACGGGAATACACCATTGGTGTGTTTCACTGTGGTGTGTTTTATTACACTATTGGTGTATGTTGTCAACACTGTTGGTGTATTCTGGAACCCGCCCGCTATAAATGGTCACTGTAATTACCATAACACCCCCACTTACTAAAACACGCGAAAATTCTCAGAATTACCACTGCCTTTAGATTAAACTGATTCAACGACCCAGATACGACCACACGACCACACCTAATGACATGACCACATATGAGCGCTTTTCTATATATATATATATATATATATATATATATATATTATTGAGGATATTATAGTAAATTGATCCATATAATTTAATATATAATCCTTAACCAAACAAAGTAATATTATATTCTACAATCCAAACCAAACACATAAGGTAATCCCACATTACCTTCCTGGAGATAATCCTATCACCTGGGGTAATTCAAAATTTCGTTAACCAAAGACCCCTTAAAGTTGATTATGATTTTGGTCTCTGACAGTTCACTTTTAACCTTTTTTTTTTTTTTTTTTTTTTTTCAAAACATGATCCTAATATTAGCTAGGGGGTGTTTGGTTGGATGGAAAACATTTTCCATGGAAAATGTTTTTCTAGAAGTGAAGAAAAATGATGTTTTATGTTGTTTGGTTGGGTGGAAAACATTTTCCATTGGAAAAAGTTTTCCTTGAGTATAAGGAAAACAAATTCCTAGCTTTTGTTAGGTATTTTGTTTTCCATGGAAAACTAATATGTCAATTTTACCCTCACCATTCTTTATTAATTACTCTTATTATTATTATTGTTGTGTAGGGTTATATTTGTCATTATACACATTATTCCTTACCATTCCAAACTCAACCAAACAATGGAATTCATATTCTCAGTAATTTCTTTTCCACCAACCAAACAATGGAATCTATTTTCTTGGAATTTCAATTCCATTTCCCTTCAAATATTTTCCAGCGAACCAAACGAGTCCAGTGTTGCATGACCTTTTTTTTTTTTTTTTTTTTTTTTTTTTTTTTAAATCTCTATCAACAAAACCGTTTAAATGCCATTAAATACAAGAGCATTTCATTCTTCAATTAGGATTTTTTTTCAAAAAAATAAATAAATATAACAAGTCAATCTACTTTCTATTTAAAAAAAAAATGAAATGCCCTTATATTTAAAGACATTTCAACAATTTTGTTGACAAAAAAAAACAAAAAATGATCATACCACAATAATACTAGGACCAAATGGGATATACTAAACTAAAAGTGGACTGTCACTTATAAATCTAAAATCGAAATTTAAATTACTTTGAGAATTTACATGAATAATATTCCAAATTATTATTGACCAAATAGAAAATGCATGACACATCTAGTATAGCATAGCAGGTATACGCTGCATGCAAACTGACGTTACATATTTTTTTGAAGAATTAAAATAAAAATTCAGACTTTCAGAGCATTACAAAAATAAAACGAAAGAGTGGAAAAAGCACTCATTGCAACGAAGCAGACCCCCAAGCAAGTAGATCTAGATGGATGGATTCATGGATCATTCATTCTAGCTAGCTAGCTAGTTAGTTCGAGTTGAATCTGAACTCTATGCTATTACTCACAATCTGATTACTAATCTTCACACCTGCCAGCCCTGGAACCATCCTGCGCAGTTGTCCAACGTCTTGCGCCACCTTGTTCACATCACCCAGCAGGGGATTAACGGCGTTTGACGATTGCCCAACAACAATCTCACAACCATCCCTGGGAACAGCCGCCGCCGCCGGAGGTCTTATGGATGTGGGGGGCGAAAGCTCAAGCTCTGCTTTTATCCCAAGATTGTTGTGAAGCGTGGCTATAACTTCGTCGGGGCGTACAGTTCCAGTAATCACCACCCTTCTCTGCTGGGGATTTGCTTCAACTTTTTCCACCCCCTCCATTCTCTCCACCGTCTTCTTGATGTTGATTGCGGCTAACAGGCTGTTGGAGCCAACTTTTAGAGTAAACGTACTCGCCGGCTGTGGAGGTCTTATGGATGTGGAGGGCGAAAGCTCTGCTTCTATCCCAAGATTGTTGTGAAGCGTGGCTATAACTTTGTCGGGGCGTACAGTTCCGGTGATCACCACCCTTCTCTGCTGGGGATTTGCTTCAACTTTTTCCACCCCCTCCATTCTCTCCACCGTCTTCTTGATGTTGATTGCGGCAGACAGGCTGTTGGAGCCAACCTTTAGAGTAAAGGTATTCCTTGGAGCAGCCATGTTTTTTTGGATCACAAGCTTCAACTTTTGCTAGGTAGGTAGGTTGTTCTTTGTAATGGGGCAGGGGTATTTGTAATACCTACTGAGTGTATGAAAGGGGTTAAAATTGTCGTTCCATAGCTTCCATGTGCTTTGACTGATTACTTGTGTATGTGTGAATGTCTAGCCCACACTTCGGCCCGACAAGATAGTAGAGAGACAAATCACAGTGACTTAACAGTCCAATAGATGAGAGGATCAGTGTTTGGTTACCCACAAAGAGTCCACCATATTAGATGTAACTCTCATGTTGTGGCTACTAGAGCTCAATCATCTGTCATTGCTTACAATCTACCACTCAAGAATCAATTGAACTGTTCGTGCGAGCAGTACTTGTGAATGCCTAAATGGCCTGCTGGCCTCTTCTTGTAATGATAATGACAGATAATGAATTTTAAAAGTAAATTTCTAAAATTCCGGAATTTTTTAAGTAGATAAATGGCCAGGGTCTTCTGGCGGCATTTATTTATTTGTTGGTTCAAAGTCATGCAACAAACCTTGTCGGATCAACAATGTGTATATTATCCACATCATATCAAAGGGAAGATGAACAAAAAATCAACTCTCTAAGCACGCATGTTTGGACCAAAATGATTCCCATTTCTTCACCCTCCTCCAACATTAATATTCTTCCTGTCAGCTGCCTTCCAAACTGCACAAAATGCCATTACGAAAACACGCTGGTATGATAGAGTTCCTCTAATGTGATTTGATTTCAAAGGAGTAGAGGGTAAGGGATGCAAACCTTGCTACATAAGCTCTGTGCCAACTGGATCAACAGAATAACTGATGGGTATAGCCTTCCGGATGATTGGTTGAAATTTTGATCTCCACATCTGCTCTCCAATTTGACAAACATGGGAAAATCCAGGATAACACTAATAAGTTTTTGCAATAAAATATTGTGAATTCCACCCAAAAAATCAAAATGAAATTGCTTATGGGGTTGTGGATATGGAATGCATCCAAGATTCAGATACTTACATCGATATATTCTGAGCTGTTCATGAATATCTCAAAGGCCTCGGCTGAAAGATGTACCCGGGATGGTCAGTTGCTGATATAATGTAATTTCATGTCAAAATTGGAGAGCAGGAACTCACATGATCGAAACCGTATTACTACCCCATGAGTATATTCCTCACTATGTCTATTGAAATTTGAACCTGACAAATTAGAGAACGAGAACGTGAGGAGTTCAGGGATATCATGGAGGGTGTTGCATTGCCAAAATTTACATATCACAAAAAAGGGAGACATTTGGAGAACACCATTAGTGGTCTGAACAATCAGGGAAGGGAACTCCATAGTGAGCTTATCCAGAGCAATCAGAGCATCCTCTGCAGCTCCATCCAATGAACTTTCAACAAATTCTATCAGGAGCAGAAGCTCCAAACCAAAGTTGAACTCCTGCAATTCAAAGGCAAGTCAGATCCCTCACTCAGTATTTTGGAGTCCCTATCATAACTCCTAAAAGCAAGCTAGGAACTAGACAAATAACTGAAGGATACAGGAGTGCATATTTGAACCTCGCCTTTCCGAAATATTGGCAGAATATCATCCTCAACTTCAGACTCAAAATCAACACTTTTAATGCCCTGTCAATACGTAGTAAATGGGAGTTTCAGAAATAGATATCGAGGAAAGTTAAGTTCAGCAGATTGAATGAAGAAAAAATTTTGGAAGCAAGTCAAGCAACAGAGGATGATGGTGTTTACTTGTTAGGTACTTAGGTCATACATGGCAATAAGGCATCACATGGTCCTTAATAACTCCCGTGTAGAAATGGTTCTCATAGAACATAGCTAGATCCTCCTTTCTTTGGAAGCGCACGTACACAGCGTGAGTGCAGTTTACAGAATTCCAACCAGAAACACGCCCTGCAGGAGTAAATAGGAGGACACCTAAAAAACATTAAACTTATGTAGTGACCTGGCCTAGCAACATGTACATGCCACGTTCACGGTTCACCATTAATAAATTTTAGAATGTACTAGTATCTTAGCATCTCCTTATGTGACTCAAAGTAGAAAAGTAGGATATAAAAACCAAAACATGATTCTATTTATAAATAAATAAATAAAAAATCACAGGAATCTTTGACCTATTTGTCTCTGATCTAACAATAAGAGCTTCAGTCCTTTCACTACTCTTTCCTTCACCCTCCCGACATCAGATCTACTGCTCTAGAGTATCTTTCAAAACTTACTCCTATTTGTTTTTCCAGTTGGGTTTCATACTAAGTATCCTATTAAGAAAAATTGCTTAGTAGAGATATCTTTACATGAGAGGTACTAACTATTACCTAATGATATTGCAATAATGCCTCGCATTTGATATTGGGTTGTATAAAGGTAATCTAGCATATTTTTCTCTTGCTCTTCGGACAAATCCTCCTTCCCTTGGAGCAGACAGATATGTTCAATTACCTTTCTGCGAGAAAGGAAGTGAATATATTTAAAGATCAGGCTCGGGAACATAGTGATATAATAAGCTTATGAAAGGATTTAGAGTCAGAAACAGTATGAAGCAAAGCGAATACGTAAGCACAGTAATCTTAGACACGCACATTATAAGGGTTTGGAAATGAGAAAATTGTATCAAGTTAATCATAAGAAGTTCACAAATTGAAGGAGAATCATTTCACAATTTGAAGTAGGATTGTCCAAATGCTTCAACAGATCAGTCTTGGACTCATTTACCATTTCAGAAAGGGCATTCTCCCTCCTCCTTCATCTAAAAGGCACATCCTTTCACATACCAGAAATTAGAGACACTGCGTTAGCTCTGATTGTAGGAATGCAGGCTCAACCAAATGCACAAGTAAACAATGTGTATCTATACAAATGCATTCATACTCAATTTTCACAGACAAAGTGCAGAAATAACCTTTTCCTCAGCGTATTGGTGCTGGTGTTCAGTTCCTCGGCAGAGGAATATACAGTACCTCCCCTCTTCCGTTTCCAACCATCCAAATTCCTCCTGAATACTCCAACCGGTGAAAATCCTAACAGAGTAGCCATCGAAAAACATGAGAACAAATAAATAAACTCCACGAATCTTATACTTTCAGCCGGGAAGCACATACCATTCAATTTGCAATTCCGTTTCGGTGCGGAGAAAGGATTGTCAGAATTCAAGTGTTTCCTAGAAAAGGCTAGGGTTTTTGATGCGGAATGATTGAGTAGGTAGCGATAAGAGAGAGGAGAGCTCAAGATTTGAGCCTGCATTTGGGAATCTCTCAGATTTTGAGGCGTCTGGCGTCGGAATCGTCGTTGTCCCCTTTATACAAATAGAGATATATTGATGGTTCTGAATCTGAAGTGACACGGGTGGACTACGAAAATCCACCATTTTATACTTAAACACACAGCCTTTTTATTGCCGCCAAATCTATCTAATTTTGATTAGTAGTTATGATAATTTTTTTTAAAAAATAAAGTTTGTGTAAGACAGTCTCAAGCATGTAATATTCAAGTATTACATATTTCATATGAAACTGTTTCCGTACAAGACTTCCTCTAGATATATATCCTACAAATTAGTTGATTAGTGTATCATTGATCACATGTTCGAATCTTAAGACAATTCCAATCAAATTGGTTGAATAATAATTTACTAAATAACTATAAAATTCTATCATATTAACCTTATTGATTTGAATCAGTCAATTATGAACAACCTAGGAGGTCATCCTCACCCGGACAAAGAATTCAAATTCCAGGCAGCCTTTTTGGGTCTCTGTTACTGATAAACAGTAAAACACCAAACGCCATAAACACAGTCCAAATTTTTATAGCACATAAAGCACGGATCATGGGTGGTAACATTATAATGTGTTTTTGTTTTCAAATACAGCCTACTCGAAAGGGTTAAACAAGTGAACAGATATGAGGATTCTACCCACTAATGGGTCTAAGCGTCTTCTAACTAGATAGAGTCAAGATCCTACTGGTCTTTCCTGGCACAAAGGTTAATAATCCCTAAACAGATTAATCCAACATCAAGAACCAGAGGAGTTGAGTTTTGCAAAGAGCTCGGGAAGGTGGGCGTTTGTAAGCTTGGTCCTCTTGCTAATTTCGTGCTTCTTTTTCTTGGTTTTGGGCTTGGAGGAAATGCCATGAACATGTGCCATTGCCCTCCTCTTTGCAGTGTTAGTAGCAGGTTTCATTCCATTCTTCTGGAGCTCTTTTTCAATGTCAAGCATGTCGCGTGGTAATTCAATTCCTCGGAATAGCTGTTTCAGTTCATCATCAACCTTAATACGCACCCCGGGATCATTAGGGTATGCAATGTCCTCCTGAGAGTCGAAGTTTGACAGCAGCCAAATTTGCCCGCCAGCCTTCAGAGACTATACAAAAATACACAGGACTTAAATCCAGTATGCTATCACAGTTGGGTAAGAAAAAAATAATAATAATAACACCATATATACCTGCAAGTCTTCCATCACAGTTGGGTATGCATCCTTGAGATCGATGACAGCAATACCCCAAGGAAATTTCCTAATTAAAATCAGTAACTGATCTTTATTTTTGAGATCATGCTTCGACTGTGGACAAGAAAAACTTTGGTTACAATTGGATTGTTCACATGGCAATCTGAAAAGAAGAGGGTAGTATATTGCAAACACAAAAGTTAAAGAATTTTGGGAATTGAAGGGTAGGATTACCTTGTAAGAGAATTTCTTGCCATCATAGTGGACTTTTGGGTTGTTTCTCAAACTGTCAAATACAGCCTTGTTGGCATTCATATCGACGTAACATTGTTCATTTATTTGTTCTATTGTAAAAGCTTGCCTAGTCTGATGACATGAAAACTAAAAGAATTAGACAATCTATCCAAGAATAGCATATATAACAAAGAGGAGGTATATGTGTCTGAATTGAACCAGGCAACACATAAGAGAGTAATATAATTTCTCTTGAATCTATAATTAGAATTGCTAATGCAACTTGAGGGTGCGGGGTGCCCATGAAGTCCCAAGGCAAGACCCGCTCGATGTTGGGCCAAAAAATAAAAAGCAAATTTAAAGAATTTATCCACCCCTGCCAGGAACCTGACTGCAGTCATCAAGCCCATGATCCCTACCCACAAATTAGCATGTTGCTGCTTTCACTGGCCTCCCACAAATGGCATACCATTCCACTTATCATAAAGCTCTCAGACATCGAATACATTTTTATAGAAAGTTAGAAACTGTGAATGTCAAAGTTTTAGGGTGGGTTAAAAGTAGAAATGCCCAAGGTTGGTGTCAATAGCAACAGACCTCGTGGTCCTCACCAGTCAGAATTTGATTGGGTATCATAGCAACATAAATTCTACAAGCATAATCTCTCAATAAAGGCTTTTTCCATGACACAATCACTCTATCCTTTTCATGCTTGTTGACAAACCAGATACTCTATGCTGACACATTGACTCTACCCAACAGCTCATTGCAAAATATACAAATGTCTGGTTTTTTAGTGCATATAGAAATAATGATATACATACCCATACCCTCTTCCCCACCCCCCCCCCCCCCGCCCCCCCACATGTCAGAAATAGGATATAAATATCTCATGAAAAACTCATTGCACAAACCCAATATAAAACCTTTGAGAAATTGACGTGCCACTAATACACAACACTGAAGCACTTAAACAAGAAAATGCAGAAGAATCTCTCTAAATTACAAACGTCGCCAGTCCTCAGCACAATTTTCATTTCGTTTTCCTTAATGTATAATTTCTTCTATTACTTCCATAAAGAAATATTTTGATGATGTATACAACAAAAAATGATAAGTCATCAGAAGGTTAGCAGCAGGTATCAGATATCAATGAAATAAACCAACAAAAAAATGTTTAAAGTTAGTTAAAGACTTGAAATAGCTGAAGAAAGCAGGATACATACATCCAGCAGCAGGTCTATCACACGTTTCATCTGAGCTCCTACAGGACCTTTCCTTATGCTGTTTATGTGTTGAAGTCTTTCTGTATCATTAGAGAATTTGACTGGAGGGGCAGGAGACTTCGCATTTGCAGAAGCAGTTGAGGATGCAGCCTTGGGAGGAGTTGCCTTTGAAGATCCAGCTTTAGCTGCAATACTGGTAAGGGTAGACTGGCACTTCTCCTGCTGCTTTTGAAACCTATTCAGACTCTCTTGCCAATCCATCTGAGAGAAGAACAACACACAATATCCAAGATTGCCTAATAAGTAAAAATACAGTTACAGAAACTCAACTGAGGTTAGGAAAATAAAATCCACTCCTAATTTTTTTTAAAACACATTATTGCATTTTGCGTCGAACTATGGTAAGCCACGGCATGCCAAAGGTGAACATATCTAACTTCTCGGGGAGAAATTTACCCACTTCAATGCGAAAATCATCACCAAATACAAAAAATACTCCGTAGTTTATAAATATTGCAGATTAAAATGAAAAGACAGTAGGCATATTTCCTGAAAAGATTGGCTCTATATGGCCACACACGCTTTAGCAATCAATCAAAGTGAAATGACCTACACTAACTGAAGTTCATTTTCATGTCAAATTAAAAGAGTTAATTTCATTTTTTGTCCTAGATTTATAGGTGGCAATTCACTTAGTGAAGTTCATTTGGTCCTAGTATTACTATGGCATCCATTGCTTATCCTCCGTCAACAAAATCGTTGAAATGCCATTAAATACAATGACGTTTCAATATTTTTTATAAAAAGTAGGTTGACTTGCTATATTTTTTTTGTTTCTTTTTTTCTTTTTTGAAAAAATACATAATTGAAAGAGCAAAATACACTTGTATTTAACGAAATTTAAAATGTTCTGTTGATAACATACCACAATAATACTAAGACCAAAAGTGAATTTTCTAAAAAACGACTAAAAACGTAGTGTCACCTACAAATCACTTATCAAAACTGAAATTAACTCCAAATTAAAACTAATAGATATAATTATAACCAAATTATCTCCCTATCCATGTTTTCCATAGGTTACTCGATGAAGACCTAACTCAGTTCGCCATTTTCCGCTCGTTTTTGCTCTTAAGTCTACGGCTACCGGTGAACCGCGCTTCTAGAAACATAAATTACTTTCTCGGAACTGGAGAGCTCCAGTGCTGAGTAATGGAAGAAATTTAACTTACTGGTTATTGAGTATCTCCGTCAGGCGCTCCCCTAGGCTGCTGCAGATAAAGTCCTGCACTGCCGGAACCGGAGCAAACGACGGTGTGTTGAAGAATTCTTCCAGACGATTCTGCAGTGGGACTGTGGAAACTGGGAAAGCTTCAACAAATATCAATTGGGGAAAATCGATAATACACGTAGGCATGGTGGATAGGTAGTTATTTAAACAACAAACAACTAATAGGGAGTTACTATTTTTATTTGAGTAGTGTAAATCTTGCTTTCTGATTAGAATCGTCAAATAATCATAACAAAGTAAAATAATTTTTTTTAAATATTACTGATTCTATTACATTGTAGTATCTGTTTAAATATATTTTCTTAACTTAATAAATCACACAAAGTCAACAACACTTTAACTAAGGCTCGAATCAAAAGCACAATAAATTACTCAGACTAACAATCAAATCCGTAATTTTATAAATATAAGTCAACAATATGCATAACTTTGATATTTAAAATTATTATATAATATTATCAATAAATAATTATTCAAATTTTTTAATTTACTAATTATATATAAATTATTAAATAACAATCTAAGTATTGAGACTATGTACGATTGTCAAAATTACAATGATATAAACTAATTTATGATGTCCATAATTTATTGAAGGTTACTTAATTGCTCAAATTACAAGGAAGTAAATCAACTTAGATAATTCATAACTAACTGGACGTCATTTGATTGTTCAAACTACAAGGAGATAAACTAACCTAATATGTCAATAACTAATTAGAGGCCATTTAGTTGTCTAAACTACAGGAAGGTATACCAACATAGAATGCCCACCAAATATCAATAGATAATACTCACATAGAATCAATCTAAAATATTATAGTTGTTAAGTCAATTGTCCGATCAACTTGACTAAGGTGAGGTAGTCGCATGTTATTATAATATCTAACTAATAGTTGAATTGGAGAAAATAGTCTGAGGTGTTTCAAATTTATATTAAAATATTTAACTTAATTTTATCAATATATATATATATATATATATATATATATATATATATATATTACATTAATACCCCTTAATAAACGAATAAGTATAAGTATAAAAACGGTAACACAAATAATGACTCATTGCTAATTACATTAATACCCCTTAATAAACGAATCTTCCAATAATAAGCTTGAACCTGCCTTCTAATCACATCCGCACAATCTCAAAACCCAACGCCTTGAATCCACCCTCACCGTACCTCATTTTAATTAGGAACCTCACCTGATCCAGAATCTATATATATATATATATATATATATATATATATATATATATATATATATACACACAAAATGTTTCAATTTACAATAATTAATTAATTAATATAAATTAAAACACTTACTAAAAATGAAATGATTATAAATTTGGTGTGAAATCATTATTAACTGATTTGAAAAGGAGGTTAAGTATATGAAGAGCTGAAAGTTTGTTGACTGCGCGATTCTGTGATCTGAGGATGATCAAACTTAAAACGAAGGAGAATCAAGGAATGAGGTGGTCTGCGCTCTCTCTTCCTCTCTCAGTTCTTCTTCTCTCTTTTCTTCTATTCAAATTCTTCCATCTCAAGTCACAATCTCCGCCATCTACACCTGTAAGTCCTTTAGTTTCATGTGTAATTGTGTGTGCGTTTTATGGTAAATGAGCTAAAGTTTTAGTTTTTATTATTATTATTTTTTTGTTCCTTCAAAGAAAAAGGGGGGAGATTGTTTTATTGGATTTATTGGATTATTTTATTATTTTAATTTGAATTTTAGAGATTGTTCACTCCGGAGGAGCTAGCTCTTTACAATGGTTCAGACCCTAACTTGCCCATTCTTCTTGGCATTATTGGGTACTCTCTGAGTCTCTCTCTCGCTCTCTACTGCAATGTTATGAGATTGTTCCTTTAAAAGAAATGATTTTGAGTGGATTGAAATAAACAGGTCAGTATTTGATGTAACCAAAGGAAAGAGTCACTATGGTGCAGGGGGTGGTTACAATCATTTCGCAGGAAGGTCTGTTATCCCTTCCAAATTTGTTCTTTACTTTGTTTGGTCTTGGCTTTTGATTGTAGAAATTCAGTTCTGCTGTTGCTGTTTTCCTTTTAATCTTTGTAGTTATTGTTTCTGAAGTTTTGTGCTTTCTGCTAAGTTATGCTCCAATATCATGTGTTCAAGTTATGGTTTTTATGTTCTCTTTTTTTAGCTAATGTAGAATGATAGTAGTACCAAAGAGATTGCTCTTGATTTCATCATTTCATGCAGTATATTGTTGATCTAATATGGTATTGATTAGGCTCCTTACTTTTGGTAGACTAACATGACTTTTTTTTTTATTGTTTTCCTAATGCTTATAGAGATGCTTCTCGTGCATTTGTTTCGGGAAACTTTACCGGTAATGCTAGTTTTTTCTTCGTTCTCTGTTTTTTCTTTGATCGGTGTATTCTTCTGCATTTTTATTTATTGGCTGCTTTCTGTCTGCTAATCTCAGCCTTATTTCTTATCCACTATTGCATAAAGCCATTAATAGTTTTATGGCTTTATTTCAGCCTCGGTTTATTGTATATGTAGTCATTCAAGTATTCAGCCATGCATAAATATTCCCATCAAAGTCAACTTAATAATTGCTAGAGGATGAGGTATACTGGCATGTATAAGCAAGCAAATCACAGTATACTATTTTCTAAAACGTATTGCTAAGAAGAGAAGATAAGAAAACATCTATTTAATCAACGGTACTAGAGACAAATAAAAGTTATATTCAGCTCTTTGCTTTCTATCTATTTACTCTTCTGCCAGTACAAAGTGGAAGAGCGGTCTCATTATAAAAGGAACTGTATGAATGAATTTTATTATCTGGTTTAGAGGACTATGGAAAATATTAATGATTCTACCGTATGCATCGTATGATTCTAAATGATTTGTTGACAACCAGGTGCCGTTTATAATATTTGTATCTCTATAAGTATTTTTGTGTCATGTTAATGCAGGAGATGGACTTACTGACTCATTGCGTGATTTATCCAGCACTGAGGTTAAAAGCATTGTTGATTGGAGAGATTTCTACTTCAGAACATATACGTGAGTCTTTTAGAATGCTATATCGAGAATAGGAGTAAATTTTTAAGGATTTATGGGGGGAAGTTATCTGGCTTTCTTCACATTCCGCTTTGAACACTCCATTTGGCTTCGACTTTTTAGCAGATGAAAAGTGATAGTACTAAATAGATTTCTTGAATTTCAGATTTGTTGGGAAACTAGTTGGCCGCTACTATGACAGTGATGGCAACCCTACCAAGTATTTAAAAGGAGCCGAAGCCAAGGCTGCTAGAGGCGCACAGCTGCTCGAGAAACAAAAGATCGAAGAGGCAAAGATTCCTAGCTGTAATTCTAGGTGGAGTCAAGACGAGGGTTCTGAGGTATAACTTTGAAGCTAAAAAGCGTTGTTCATCTTGGTTGTACTGATCCTCTACTTCAAGTGCTTTGAAAGCCAAGAAGTAAATCCGAGCATGGTGAGGCTTGTGAGTTGTGACCCTAGCCGACAAAAGACCACAAGGTGATCGGATCAAACCAAAAAGGCCAATAGGCCGCTCCTACTGAGAGCCAAACTTGTAATCTTGTGATTACTAAGTTAACAGTCTGACCAGCTTGGCTGAAGTTGTCGCCTATACTAAACATTTCTTTCAGGTTTGGTGTGATGATGGTTATCCAAGATTGGTTCAACGACCTGTGGAAATAGCTATAACGGGAAAAATGAGCAAGCGTTGTGCGTGCTTCAAAAAAGATGAACTCGACCAACAAGGTCTCGAAGTCTATGAAGGATGCGACTATTTTGCCAGTAAGTGCAAATTATAATGCCTGCAATCTTTCACAGATCTGTGGTAGCCTGCTGAATAGATATACGAACTTCATTTTGAGGGAGATGATAGAATGTAGCAACACAGCATGCTATGTATTTTCTTTGAAACCTTGAACATGATACATTTTCCACAGAGAAATAGAGATACTGAAACTCACATTTCACTAAATTTCATAAATTTTGTTGGTTCTCATTAAGAGAACAGCAGCAATATACAGACAGAAGCTGTTAATGCTTGCTTAATGCAAGTTTAATTTCCAATACATTAATAATTCAATACACCCATATATATATATATATATATATATATATATATATATATATAGCGCTTTCATAGAAATCTACTCGAACTTCTTTCCCTTCCCTTTCGGGATTTTGCTGAGGACACCAGAATCCAGCCTCCTAAACTGGTGCTGCAGCTGATCAAAGGCATTATATGCAAAGTTGTCGACTTCATCTTCGTATCTTTCATAAAGCACGGGGAGCGTGTGGGCAGCAACAAAACCTATGGCCATTTTCATGGCACATAAAAATGCAAGGTTTAGAAAGTAATGTACAAAGTCGATTACTGAACTGGACAACCACGCCAAATTATCTGATAAATTCTATTTGCTCATTTCAAAATTCCGCCATCTCTTGCCAGACAAAAGATAATAAGAATCTTACCGATGTACAGAACAGTCAGAAAGTTGCACCAGCCTCCAATGACGGAAACAGCAAACAAGCTCCCAACAACCTAGAATCAGTTCCAAAATATCAGCATAGATGAACATATGACCATTGTTGAGCATATAACCATTAATGTGCAATCTAACTATCAGCTTAGGCTTTTAGTTGAGATGGAGCACATGCTTCAATTTAGTATCAGAGCCATGCCAAAGATCATGGGTTCAAAGCAAGAGACTAAAGAAGACTCATTCGTTATTCGAAACATACAATGAGGAACTGCTTCACACTCCCGCCACAAGAGAGGTCTTGAAGGGAGATTAAAGCACGGTTTACTTCAGCGCCTATTGTCTTTGCTATGTTGACGAATACTTCTTCAGGCAAAACGAGACGGGGGACTTGTGATGGTGACCTGTTGCAATTGAAGGCTCATGGCTGGTAAATGTACAGAGTCAATGCAGCAAATAGAAGAAGTGTGGATTTAGCTTACCTGGACATCATGCCCGAAGTGTGGGTCCAGAGAAATTGCACGAGCAGTCCCAGAATCAACGCAATGCATATGAGGGTAAGTAAATGATAGTCGAGCCATTCAAAAAGCATCCATACGAGTGTAGCACCGACCAAAACACTGGCCGAGATTTTCTTGTTTCTCCAAAGCAGCACATCAGCAGCTACATACATTCCAGTTAACGAAATTCAGAACAGCAAATTCTCACCGCAATTACTAGGAAAAAATATCAAAACAATTAGTACAATTCCCTACATTTGCCTCCCCCTAGACAATGGTGCACTGGCTTCTCGCGCCCAAATAGCCTATTCAATTGAGCTCTGACCGAGCTCGATTTTTCCTCTTCAAAGAACGATGACCCAGACTTGTGCTTCGATACACCATCTGAAATCGATTCCATTATGTTGTTCAAGAGACCCTCTGGTGTTATTCCTTCCGGCATTTCTCCTACATTTGGAAAACCAGAATGCTTAGAAGAATATATTCATGAGTCACAACTAGATCCTTCTTCCCCAGTTTATTTGCCCTAACTTAACCATATGGATGAGCAGATAATGTGAGAAAGCAATCTGTTCTCATGATTCCAATAGGGGCATCAGTTGGGGCAATGTAACTTTCAACTATACATGACTAGCTACAAGTGGGGCCACCAAAATGATAAAATATCTAAACCAAACCAAACCAAAAGATTGAAACCACAGCCAAAAAGAATCAGAAATTAAAAAATACTGCAAATCGATATCATAAAGTGATGGGACTTTAATTTATGATGATATTCACAAGATTCTAAATAACTGCAAATTTTCTTCAGCAAGACTCAAACTTTATGAACAATACCCCAACCCAGAACAAAAAGCCTCTTGAAAATCAGAAAAAATAACAAAAATAAACACCAATTCAAGCTAGAAAGTTAAAAAGTAGTGTAGAAAGTAAGAAACCACCCCCCACTTTACATCAGAAATTCAAGAAACGTTGGTAATCTAATTCAAGAAAGTTACAATAAAATCAGATATAGATTCTTTGTAAGTTTTAACAAGTGTGTGCAGCATTAAACTATAATTTGCTGGGGTAAAAGAAACCAAAGAAACAAAAAATGGGTACAGAAAAATCAAATCCAAGAAGAAGGATGAAGTGCCCAGAAACTAACCAGATGATAGAAGCCAACCCAGATGCTGAAGCAGAGAGGGAGTGAAGGGTGTAGATAGGGGAGAAGGAAGGAGAGGGGAGTGGGGGAAGGGGTTAAAAACGTGACTATAAGAAAAGCAGAAAATGAGAGAGAGAGAGAGAGAATAATAAATTATGGTTGGGAAGGAGTGTGGGTTCACTAATCACTATGTAGAAGCATAGAACGAACGACAAGTTTGGCACTAGGCAGAGCAGATGTGGGACTCGCACTATTTATTCCGTCTGCTAAAATATCTTTAATCGATCTTGTCTTTAACCTAAGCCATGTGATTGCTTGCCTGCTTGCTTTCAATCTTTAAAACTTTAAAAGCAAAGAGCATCCTTTTCCAAAAATAAAAATCAAAAACATCATTTCTTTAAAAAAAAATTTATCTTTTTCTGGCCCCCATTATTAAAAAAAGACCATATTTATGTTTGATCACTTGGGTAGTTGGCTCACAATTCAAGTCTTTAGACAAATGTCTCTATGCTAACCCAAAATTATGAAAGGATACTTACGTTCTGGATATAACTCAATATTGGTTAATCAATCTAAATAATTAAGGTTCACCACACATCAAAATAAATGGATATTTATCTGGATTTAACTTACTGGTTCAGTTGGGATAAAGATGAATAAAGAGGTATTATTGAACTGGAAAGTTGATTTTCTTTTGGGGTGAAAATATTGATGAATCCCAATTGGCACCAATGATAACCTCAAGAACCTTATCCATTATCAAACCATCATCTAATGTTCCCAATACCCATTATATTTCCAAGATTAGCCCCGGCCCGATACTGCAGAAACCAATAATGGCTTCTTAATTGGCATGATACACAACATCTGATCATGGCCATGGCATATACATTATACCATGAATCATGTCCTAATGCTACATTTTTAATATACTAAAATTATGTTGTTTTTTTTCGTACTGAATATTCATTTTTATAAGGTACGGTATATATATTATTTGAGTACTGAAGGTTCAGAATTTGATAGCCAAATAATGAACCTTCAATATATAAATAATGTATTTTCACTCTTTTATTATATTAAAAATAGACATTTATTCATAATTCAAAATATAATTCGCCATGATTTATGAACGTAACGTAACTATTACACATCACACCAAATTTTTCTAATAATTCATAAATTATTACACAAAAATAAAATTTACCTGCGCGCTACACACATTCAGATAATATGCATATTTTCATGGTAATCCAAAAAACAATACGAATTTTATCTTATACTTTAATGGAGGTGTTTAATACGTTAATATGAAATTAGGTAGGATATGGATTGATATTTGATAGTGAGTAGTGACTGAGGGAGGCGTACTGAGTTGGACCAATAACCGTAACATTAGTTATTGGGTTTGGGCATGGCGTCAAGGAGACTATTAACCGTAACATTAATATATTGTACTATTGTGTATTTTTATTTTGTAACACCAACACCTACATATTAATTCTGTACGTTTATTTGGTAAATAATTTAGTACGTTTGTTTCATATTTATTCTGTACGTTTATTTGGTAAACAATTTAGTACGTTTGTTTGACTTGACCAAGCAGATTGACTTGTGCCCAAAAAACAGGGCACATTTCAATTGTATTGGACTTGGACATCATACATAAATGTCCATTTATTTTAACCAAATTGGTTTTGGTTAAAACAATTATTATGCTGTGGAACCGTGCCCACCTTGCAGTTTCAAACGACGCCGTTTTCATGTGATTGAGTAACGGTGCTGTTAGTGACATTGTTATCCTTCATAATTTCTATACTGTAGATTTATAATTTCTATATTCTAGATTCATAATTTTTATACTATAGATTAATAAAATCTATACTGTAGATTCATAATTTCTAAACTGTAGATTCATCAATGTCGCCACTGATGGACCATTGTCTCATGGGTTTCATATCAATCAAATATGAAAGAAACAATAAAATAAAAAGTGAGAATCAAAAGTACAGGTTTATTACTGAAGGCGAAGGGAATGCAGATTTCACATTCTTGTTCCATATAAATGTCAGCTTGACAAAGAATTTACATATATAAAAGCAATGGTTTGGGAAAGAAACCTTTGGTGAAACACAAACATGCTGAGATTATTATGCTTTCAGGTTCCACCATTGCAATAGTGGACGCCGTTACTAACAACAACGCCGTTAGCCTCCTTCTTCTTCATGTTTACCTGCTCCAATCCCCATATGCGAATTGTCCGGTCATCACTTGCAGACGCCAGCATGTGAGGGTTCACCGGGTTCCAGCTCACACAGTTTACGGTCCCAGAATGCCCCCGCAGCATCCCAACAAGCTCTCCCGACCCTCTATGCCATATGTAAACCTACCCAAACCAAGAATATATACATACAATCAATTTCGGGATCACAAACGAAGATGAATGATATGAATAACAGATGGGATCAATGTTGAAAAAATCACTAGGCGCCCTCTAGGCACCTGGGGACCGCCTAGGGCGCCTAGGCGGGCACCTGGGGACCGCCTAGGGCGCCTAGGCGGGCGCCTGGGGACCGCCTAGAGCACCTAGGCGGGCGCCTGGGGACCGCCTAGAGCACCTAGGCGGGCGCCTGGAGACCACCTAGAGCGGGCGTCTGGGGCGCCTGGGGACCGCCTAGAGCGGGCGCCTGGGGACCGCCTAGAGCGGGCGCCTGGGGACCGCCTAGAGCGGGCGTCTGGGGCGCCTGGGGACCGCCTAGAGCGGGCGTCTGGGGCGCCTGGGGACCGCCTAGAGCGGGCGCCTGGGGCGCCTAGGCGGGATTTTTGCAACACTAGATGGATACGTGATAGTGACAGAAGTTTGGCGTTTGATTGACAAGAAAAGAAGAAGCTACCTGTGAGTCCTCACTTCCACTAGCGATGAACGCTTGATCTAGTCCACCGAAACACGACCTCACGACATAGCGGCACCGCTTGTGGCCCTTATATTTGGCTATACACTTGACACTTCCGTCTATATTCCAAACATGGATTTCTTGGTTCAACAGACTAACCAGAACACTCTTATCATCTCTCGATAATACAAACGACGTTATGTGTTTATCCTCCACAATATATTTCTCGGTTTTGGTCTCCCATGCAAATACAACTATCACATTATCTTTACCAAGAGAAACAATCTGCTTCCCATCGCTACTGATCCCAATGTCCGATATCTTATCGGTGTGCCCTTTCCAACATTCCAACTCCTTACCATTTACATCCCACATCACTATGCTTTTGTCGTTAACACCAGTAAATATTCTGTGGCAATCGGAAGCCCATCCACAAGAGATCAAACCTAGACCACTTTTCTCGTAAACATGAACACATTCCCCAGATGCCACATCCCATCGTCTAACAACTTCCTCCATTCCAAGGGTGAGAATCTGATTGTTATCAGGACTCCACGAAACATAACTCACAGGTTTTTGGTGACCATTAAGCCGATGCTTCAAGCAGACTTGACCATCTTGTTTGACCTTAAAAGAGAAAGAAGGGGTAAATCACAATTTAAGAAAAAAGCAGAACTTTTTAAAAAGAAATGAATCTGCAGTAACATATTGCATATTTCAATCATCATTTGCAGCCACTTGATTAGCCTGGAATATTCTTATTAAAGATTTACAAAAGAATTATCTGTATATCCTTTACATATAAATACAAATTTAAAATTTACCTTCAAAATCACATCATATATTCATAAAGGAAACTTTTTTTTTGGGTGCATTGTGGACACAAATTAACCCAAAAGAAGAGAGAGAGAGAGAGAGAGATCGTTCTAATGGTCCAAATTTCCTAATGTTTTTTAAGAATGGAGAATGTCAATATCTCCATTAGAAAACATCAGATTCCAAAATCAACCAATAATGAAGTAGAAGAAATACAAAGGAAAGAAAGAACAATATAACTAAACCAACAAATATTAACAACCCAGGACAAATAAGGCAATACAAGAACAGTCAAAAGTTACCTCCCATATAATAACCGAACAATCTACAGATGATGAGGCCAAGTATTTCCCATCATAAGAAAACTGCAAAAACCAGACTTCATCCTTATGCTCCTGCAAGATCTGCCGGAACAAAAAGTAAACATTAGCGTGCTACATAATGAACTTGCAACAGAATTTTTTATTTTTTATTTTTTAAAAGGAAAGAATTAAAACTCTCAAAATAGCTTTGACTTGTTCACAACTTCAAATGGCTCATCGAAAAGCAAAATCACAAACTCCTTGAACATTCATTTTCAGTTGCCAAATCTTTATACACTCATCAAAATAAGACAAGGTTTCATATCCAAAATTTTACAATCTGGTTTGTAGGGGTGAGCATCAGTCAATTTTGGTTGATTTTTGGTAACCGAATTTTTTTTTCTAGATGAACATTTGATAACTGAAGGAACCAAAACCAACAGTATCGGTCGGTTTTGGGTCTCAAACAGAAAATTTCAAACAAATTATGCTTTTCTTGGATCTTGCATTAAGCTCACATGTACATAGAGAGAGATAAACAAAGGGAAATTAAGCAAATAGCCAAATCCAAGAGGAAACCAGTTGACTGTTGTCGAATACGAAAACCTAAAGGAAAAATAATTATATCTAAGAGAGTAAGAGCAAACCCATTAGTATTGGTTTTTTCACAAATTTTTAGGAACCAAGTAGGAGAGGAGGGAGGGAAAAAAAGGAAGAAAAAGAAAAAAGAAAAGAAAAAAAAAAAAAAAAAAAAAAAAAAAAGAAAAAGTGTTGTCAGAAAAAAAAAAAAATGCTTTATAGTTAACGCACACGTGATGAATTTTTTTCTTTTTTATTCTCCTCCAGGGTCCCACAAAAAATCCACATCCCTGCAAATTAATTTTAATCTCTCTCCTCTCTCTTCCATGTCATCCTCTCTCTCATCCAAGCAAGCATAAAAACCAAGAAAAAACCACTAATGGTGTTGCTCTAAGTATCCAACAATATGATGTAAAAGATACAAAGGAAAGGCCAACCACAGATCTAATTGGAGTATTCATCAATTTGTCGCAATTCGCTATGTCATTCACCATCTCCATTGCTTTAGTTGAAAGATTGAAGAGTGAGGGCGTGAGGAACAATGTGGGTGAGGAATGAGGGAGTTATGTTAGAGACTGTAGGGTTTCTAACTTAATAGCTAGCCAAATGGATTATAGCCGAATGGGCTTTTTGACTTGAATGTTCTCAAATTCTGGTCAAGTGGTTATTACATTAAGAACACACCATAAAATATCAAACTAAGTTCAAACTTAAAAGCTATAAATATGAAATAACAGTCGAGTTTACCTTCAGTTTTTTGGTCAGTTTGGTTTTAAAGTGCTGCCGTTTACTTTAATGTTATTATGATCTTTACTTACTTTATTTCTGTTACTATTGGCTAAGGTGTTTGAGGGAGAGTATAAAAACAATATGATCCATGATCCATCCAAACAAAGAAGGAAAATCTGTTTCTGAGGAAAAACATTTACATTTTACAGGAATACTACTAATTGCTTTCCATATAAACTTATTCTAATAGGCTAATGTTAAAGAATTTTAACACAGTGCTAAATAACATGCAAGTTTAGACTTTAGAGTTAAATGGAATAAAAGCTTTATCAGCAAATATGCTCTCACCTGTAAAGTTCGAGAAGGGATTTGATCTCTGCCACACTGATGATCAGTGAGTAATGACATTTCACCCACAAAAGAGTTGTGAAACCTACAACCATCAAGCTGCAAGTCAAGAGCCTGTTCAACAAGCTGTACCAATCTCTTTTCAGGTATCATAACGGTAGGCGGAAGTAATCTCTGCAATTCTTCCAGCAATTTTGAGCGAGACTTCACCCTCAGAGTACCCAGACTTGATATCCCAACAAGAGCCTTTGGTGGAGGAGATGTGATACATGAGGATAGCTCACGGACTCGATCACTCTTTATGCATAGAGGAGCTATATCTGTCCTCAAAGTTTTCAAAGCACCCATGACATCATCTCCATCCAAGTGCTCAAAAAATTTCTGCTCAAATATCAAAAAAGATACCAACTTTATAATGGTTTCATCCACTATACCAATTCGATGTAAAGTAGCTACACTTTCATCCCACTTTCCATCAAGGATTTGCTGCATAAACAAATTTACAACTGCAGAATGCAAACGTATCCCCGATTCTTCCTCTAGTTGTTCTGCAGTCTTCTTATAACCAAGAGAATATAATGCCTCAGCTATGATTCGAACAAATTCAACTTTCTTGACAACTCCTTTTGAACCAACAACTTCGTCCTCCCCTTGGAACGCTAGAGAGCAATTTGCAGGCTCTCTATGAGACATTCCGTTCAAAAGATCTCCCAACTTTCCAGAGTATATTTTTACACGTTTTGAGGGTGGTTCTTCATCCTCTATGCCTCCCATGAAATGTACACCTTAGCCCATATATACTAAAAAGCAAATAACAAATTCAAATACTACTCCTAAATACTTCAACAATCAGTAGAGCTGCCTTCATTAAACAATGGAATGAAGAATATCATAGTATGAGCAAAAATAAATAAAAAAGGAATCTTGACTCTGCAAACACACTGTGAGTTATCCAATCAGTAGCCCCCCCCCCCCCCCCCCCCCCCCAATTGCTACATTTATCTTTAGGAGGGACTAAAATCATGTTCTTGCATTGTTGCCAGTTTTTGAAAGAATGAAAAATGAATGTGGGTGTCTGTGTCACATTCACACATTAGAAGCTACGGTTCTTTACTGAGTCTATCAGTAACTGCTTCTGTTGTTACGTTAAGGCCAAAATTCATTCCAAGTGGATGCCACTGACTATTTAACTAAGGAAACTACTTAGAGACCAGAAGAAATCTAACCAATCATATAAACAGACAGACTGTGTAAACAAAAGGAATACCTACACTGGACTTCAGCATTTTATGTGCAATGAATAGAAAGAGGAAAAAATGAATGCGGGTAATGGAAAAACAACATGACCTTATACAGATTAAAGGAAGAAAACCGAATGCACTTATCAATAAGGAAGATAATCTTAATGCACTGGCAATGACTAGCAATAGAAGGAAAACAAGTAATGGGGAGAAGAAAATAAATAAGCCTATCCTCCAACACCTGTTAGCTAGTTAATTTATGTTAACTGAGGAGCCAAACCTTACCTTACCATAATCTAGCAAATTATATCTAGAGTTCTATAGTTCCAATTAGACTAAACAATAAAATAACAAACTTTAAGTTTCTTAAACAGAAATATCAGCTATCTCTCCCTTGAGAGACAATCAGATTGAAGTTGATCTTCCTTAAACAGCTCCCAACTAAACACAGATAGAACCCTAAAATTTAAGCACATACATCCATAGATATGATGGCCACAAGTAAAAACTAGTAACCCAATTTAAAGACCACAACAGTACAACACAAAGGAAAAATAAAAATAACAAAAAAAAAAAAGTAAAGAAATGGAAATTACCACAAGAAATAAACAAATTGACCAACAATCTCCGATACCCAGACAGCGATTTGGGGTTTCAGATCAAAGTAGATACACAAGAAAGAAAAATCAGTCAAATAAAAGGAGCAGAAGAGCAATATTGTCGGCAAGATTAGAAGGAAGGTAGTGGATTCAGGGTTCGGCTATCTGTCAAAGACTGAGAGAGAGAGAGAGAGAGAGAGGGGACACGGTTTGAGATTGGTTCTCGGTAATGGCGTTTGGGTTGGGCTGAGTAAGGATGGGAGAGGAGAGAAGGAGGAAAGTGGGTTTGGGTTTGGGTTTGTATATTTATATATAGAGCTTTTGTAGGTATCAGAGAGAAAACTCTTTGCGTAGAGGAAACCACCACAAAAGGAGGTGCTGCTCACTCTGCTATAAACTAATAGTCAAGGGCCACTTTATTTAAAACAATATTTTATATACTTAATTTTTACGACAACTCATAAATCTTCACTCTCCCTAAATCCCCACTTCCACGAGCCCTCACAGCTTAACTCGACAGAACAATCACGATAATTCAATGACTCAGTAAACAAGGTCAAATGATGGTAGGCACAAAGAATCTGTTCACTTTAAATATAATTTCACATTGTGGCTGCCGAGATTCATACTTTGAACCATTGAACTAAGCTCGTATGAATGAGAACTCATAATTATTATTATTGTTTGACGATATTTAAACGATAAATCTCATTTTTTTTATTATATAATAACTCAAAAATTATATAGAAAAAATAAATTGTAATAGTGTAATACAATTATACAATAATGTATGACTGCATAGATACTATAGGAAATTGCTACATAAATTTAACCAAAAATTATTGACTGAATACTTACGCATACAGACAAATAGGACACGAACAGATAAATAAAAGATTGCTGCATCTGTAGGCAAGCTTCCTTCCTTGACTAGCCCTTGGTGCATTTTTCCAAGCAAATTATACCATGACCCACACTATTATTTAAATTACTGATAAATATTTACTTTTAATAAATTGATATTTATTTTTAATATATTATATTAAAAACGAATTTATTTATCAACGATAACGTACACTGTAAGAATTATATTTTTTGATAAGGTTTCCTCTTGAGCTAAAACAGCCCTTGTTGAGCTCTAGAGCACAGCATTAATACATTTTTATATCGAAGAATAAAGTATAAAAAGCATCAATACCAATCAACACCTCACCAAAAGGCTGAAAAAATTTCAACAATATTCAGATATCTTTCTGAAAATTTGGTATTAGAAAAGCCATAAAGCATGAGTATCCAAAATACTTCATGGTCAAGTAGAAGGATAGAAAGCAAACACAAAGATTAACATGCTTCTATTTGGGGGTAATTCAATTTCCCCAGTCCTAAAGATACATATATTGTCTAATGACAAAGCTTTAGTACTATATTCTAAATCAATATTGGGCAGAAGCATCTCTGATATCATATAGAAAGTAACTTCAACTTGTATTCATTTTCTGACTCCTCCCCTCTTCCCTGCTGAAAACTGGAAAGATGAGAGCCACAAACAACATTAATGGCAACTCAGATTTTGCTTGTTCTTAGCTAAACAACAATTGTCCCTCTGGTTTTGGGGCTGAGAAAACCAAACTCTACTCCAGTGCATCACAGAGTACTTGTAGCAACTGGAAGGTGTAAGTGAAATTCTCAGGAGCTGTAAAAGTAAAGCTACCACTGCACCTAGATGAAGTTTTTGTCACAGTAACCTTTCAATCTTCAACTATCTACGTGTCAGGATCCATTTCCACGCTGCCTCCTAGAACCCCTGTGCATTGCTGATCCTGGCCCAGAAAGGAGATCTTGCAATGCAGAACTCTGAGATGAACTTGCGCCAAGGGAAGTGGGCATGTTTTGGTTTTGCAAGCTATCATGGCACATAAGTGACTTAAGATAATTCTTATTAGCCTCCGCATTTTTCTTCCCAGAAGGTGACTCACTGATCTCAGCAGAACGAACCATTGTAGTAAGTGAGTCGATGGGCTCACATGGCAATGAGATCCCATTCATCCAGTCAAATGATAGGATACAAGCAAATGCATACATAGAAGCACATAGAGCTTCAGGAAGTTCTTTTGATGGATATGTCACCTACATAATGACACACCACAATATATTTAACAAACAAAGAACAATAGAGAAGCAATATTTTATCAAGGACGACTTGGTTTTACTGATTTTTAAAAGGTTTGTTATCCTTTTTTCATTAGGAGGCATTGGGGTGGGGGGAGGGGGTTTGTCTGGACAGAAAATGAGTTATAGAACTTACTCTGTACAAAATTGCAGCAGATAATCTCTCTCTCAGGCAGTATATCTGAGCAACATCAAGAGCAGTTGAAAAAAAAGGTAGCCACCGATCAACAACGACCTTCACTCTATTATCAGGAGACGACATAACGTTCTCTCCATTGGACAGGTCTGATTTTTTTTTCTCTTCCTCACTGTCATCTTCGCAGCCACTTTCATAGTCACTTCCATTGTCATCACCAACATCATTGTTATCATTCGCAGGAACCACTACAATCTCAGTTGCAAGCAATAGCAGCAGGAGTGGCCCAATTATACTACAACGTCTTATGTGCAAACCACTATCTCCACGAGTTATCTCATCGTATAGAATTATAGGTTGTTCACGGTTTTTGACTGACAGCTTGAAGTTGGTAGAGCAAGGATGCAATCGAA
Source organism: Ipomoea nil (assembly GCF_001879475.1). NCBI lineage: Eukaryota > Viridiplantae > Streptophyta > Magnoliopsida > Solanales > Convolvulaceae > Ipomoea > Ipomoea nil. The sequence goes on along the minus strand of NW_017617849.1, from coordinate 5,931,753 downwards.
CTTTATCACCACCTGCAGTTTCTACAACATTTTTCCTTCCACCTCCACCTCTGAGAGGTGGAAGCATTCTCCCTACCATAGGATACAAACCAGCAACAAGGACAGCATGTAGAATTCCTGGATCTTGAGCATTTAGATTATACTCAGACATGTATCCTTGTATAATAAACCCATTTCGAAGCAATTCGGACTGCAGCTGCTTGCGCATTCTTGATATCATTTTCATGGTACCAGATGATACATAATACAGAGAACAGAACTTCGATTCCTCACCTTTTTGCTTGGCACCTTCCCAGCACTCAAATGCAGCCACCACAGCCAATTGATCACTACGCCCACCGTATAACGTGGCTAGCTCTGCTTTTGCAGCATCAGCTTTTTTCCTTTCAGTTGGTAACATTGGAAGAGTAAATGGATCTTTATACTCAGATGCACAGGCCAATGTCAATGCAGGGTCAAGGCAATTCAATAAAATAGCAATCAAAAGCATCTTGCTTGTAAGAGGATGAACAGGTAAAGATCCTATCCTCTGCCCAAGTTCTGTAAGTTTCTCTTCGATAGTCAAGGCACCAATATCTTGCAGAACAATAATTGCATTTCTTATTGTCTCATAAACAGGAGGATCTAATGTCTTCTGAAGGAACTCCTCAACATTACAATCTGGGTCAAGAAGCTTAATCTGCAGTGAAAAACATTATTTAACAAACCTTTTAATACAAATGTGCAATAAAAAAAATGTCAAAAAAATAAATATTTTAGCATACAAAGATACAAGGCAAGTATGAATATGAAAAGTTGACTGCAACTATCTTTAAAATATACTCCATATGTATATATATATCTCCCCAAATATTTCATTATGGGCACTGTTTTCAGTTTTCTGATTTAAGGCTAACTCCAATACCTACAGGATAAAAAAACAAAACATGTCCAGACAGAGGACCCCTTGCTTAAACACCCCTAAAAGCCCAACTTTGCACACACTCTTAAATAAAAAGGCAGGAAGAGCACCTGCAAACATAGCTCCTCGATAGGCATCCTCTTAATTTCAGGAACTTGGAACTCTGGCAGTGAAACTGATCTAAGTTTCGAATAAAGATGATAACAGATTCCTGGCTGGCAGCGCCCTGCGCGTCCTTCACGTTGCTTGGCACTAGCTTTTGAAATCCAAGAGGATTGAAGAGTTGATACATTGTTATAAGGATCATAACTTTTTTCTTTTACACGTCCACTATCTATTACAAAAACTACATCATCAATGGTAACAGCAGTCTCAGCAATATTAGTTGAAAGAATGATTTTGCGACAATCTGGGGGAGGACGTTTAAAAGCCTTCTTTTGCTCCACTGATGGAACCATAGAATGGAGAGGAATTATTGAAAACTTGGATGCATCTTTGAAAAATGCACTCTTATGCAATCTTTCTCTTGTTCTATTAATATCATCCCACCCAGGAAGGAAAACTAGGATGGCTCCATCCTTTGAGTTCATACATATTTTTCTTATTAGCTGTTCAATGAGAACTTCATCAATCAATTCAGCATGAACTGTTGATAGATATTTATCAAGTAAAAGTTGCTGCTCCTCAGAATTGGAAAATGATTTCTCAATGTGTTTTTTAATAATTTCAGCTGCTTCTGTCTGGTTCTGTTGTTGTGCCCAATCTAGAGCAGTTGTCCCATTCTTGGTTTTTAAGTGGCAGTCAGCACCCAGAGAAAGGAGTGTGCAAAGACCATTGATACTACCTTTTCCAGCAAAAACCATCAAAGGTGTCACTCCTATCAAAGAATGTTGGTAATTAATGACTGCAGGTATCGCTTCAGAAGATATTATATCTAAGAGGGGATCAATCTCATCATCAGTTGCAGCCAGATTAATAGCTTCATCTAAGGCAACTCTATATTCCTCTGTTAATACGGAGTCTTTTGAGTTGAGACTAGCTGTTGTATTGTCAAGGTGATTATTTTCCACTGATTTAACAAAACCAAGTACATCTTCTAGGTAGAAAGTTTTTACCTAAAAAGAAAACAAAACTTACATCACTAAACAACAAAGGAAGAAAGGTCAGCAATGTGCAACAATAAACAAGACAATAGCATAAGGAGGTATTTTACTGGGTAAGTGAATCCAGGGACTCTGATTATTGGGCAGCCGCCAAAATACTTTGAAAAACGTTCCTCATCCATTGTGGCACTCATTAGAATCTGTTAAAGAGAAATTTGCCACCAAACTGATAAATTGAACACAAACTGTTTGCATGTAATTGTAACCAGAAACTGAAGAGAAGGTGTTATATTTATTTGAATACATTGGAACATACTAACCAGGCGCAAATGAGGATACAAAGGAAGCATGTCCCTACACGGAAAAAGCAACTTCTTAACATTTCTTTAGATAGTAATCTAAGGCAAAGATGCAGATCAACACTCAGTAATTCAGTATACTTATAAAATTAGATAAATCATGATGATAGCTTAAGGGGCTCACCTGATAATTGCTAGCATGAAATCGGAGAAGCGATCCCTTTCATGAATTTCATCCTAGGGAATTACAAAGCACGTGTTAGCTGATATAGGGTAATAACACCAAACATCAAAGATTTTGTGGCACATTTTGCTGCAAGCTTGTGGACTGTAAGAAAGATTATACAGTGTAAGAATCTACATAAATATGAAACCACATGTCCACATCCCAGATCATGAAAGCAATATGGAGAAGTGTAAAGCAAGCAACAGGATACGTCCAGGGAAAAAAAAGTAACAGCAAAATACTTAAAGCTACGGCTACTAATCATATCTAATACAAACTGTGGAATAAAATCCAAAATATTATGCAAAATGGCAAGCAACAGGGAAAAAGGAGCAACTCAAGGTGTCTGTAGTATGAACTCATATTGAGATGTAAGAAAAGTAAATATGGTCCAAGCTTTGCACAAGATGAATGATCATGTCATTTGATGTGTTGCATACCTTCAAAGCAGCCTTTTGGGCCACATTATTTAGGCTTAATGAAATTATTAAAAGCTTTCTACCTCAGGCCCTCTGGGCTTTGGATGTTATCATGAACACAGCAGACAAGCAAAGAGAACTAGGGAGTAATAATTTAAAGTTCTTTAATATTTCATATAAAATAGTAAGTTATGGTCTGGGACATCTCTTAACTTGTAACCACATTCCATTCCATAAATCTATAATTGTGGAAAAGAAAAAGAAGATATGCAATTATGATGCATCACTACCATGGCACTGCCAATTATACATAAAAACTTTTTGTTTGCATTGTCAAAAAAGCAACCAAGAATATCTCCTGAGTAAGAGTGTACCGATCCACCAAATATGTAAGGACACCGTAATCACTACCTTGCCATTGTCAACTCCCATAACTTCTGGCTGACACTAGCAAAAAAATCATCCAAGAATACACCTTAACCTATAACCATCACAACCAAACTCCCATTTGGACTAAGGGTTTGTTGAATCATCAAGGCAACTAAGGGATAATCTCACCTTCTGTTTTATTTTCCAGCAATATAGGCACAGAATGCACTTCTTTTTTACCTAGTGACTAGGTGGAGGAAAGAAGTTGACATACTTAGCGGTAAACTTGCATACGGTTGTTTAGTAAGTATTAGCTGTGCCATGCTAGTTGTCATCTATGTGTAATGGGTCTAGTCATTGGATAAAAGTAGCATTTCCCCTAGTTACACCAATTTTTTTCTCTATTCACTAAGACAATCTACATCTTAGCGAGAAGGTTGTATGCCTTTTTATTGTTTGAACATAAGTAGTGGAAATCTAAATCAATTAGAAAAAAAAAAAATTATATAAATAAAACCCTATCTTTGAGCCCTTGTCACTTTCCCATATTGATTTTGTATATCATCTTTTTATTTACTGTGACCACATCAACTTGCCCGAGTGATTGAATCGTGCTTTCATGGCCAAACCAATTTGTGATCTCATCTTATTCAAAAGTGCAATGGCTGTACAGGTAACATGATTGCAACTTCATGTAAGCAACTTGTAATACAAGGAACTTGAGACATGACATAGTAGGATTACAAAATAGATCAAACAAGCTGGAAATGGAAAATACCACAATGATGTGGGTAATGTCAGACATAGCATCCTTCCCCCTTTGCAAAGCTTTTTTGTTCAACTTGCTAGTGTTGACCAGAATCCTCAGTAAAACCCCATTAGTACAAAATACAATAGACGAGTGTCTTCCTCCGCTGCTTTCCATCCGAATCTAGAATTTGTCACAATAGCATAAGTAATCAATTATACAATACACAGTATTGATTTTACTGTGAAATGAGAGGTGTAAACTGTAAAATACTTTCCTACATGTATATGGGGGAGGCTGTATAGAATATTAGAATCACAAAAAAAAAAGGGGAAATAAATGCCACTAAAGACTGAATCAACAAACCAATCAATCAAGTCTAGAATGGTTGGTCAACGTAAACATAAAAATAGCACCATAAACAACTGATATCATTTAAAAAAAAAGCATACCCTTTACATTCGTATTTTGTAATGAAACATTCTATTCACCTTTGTCAGGTCATATTTTCCTTTTCTTCTTTTTTTTTTTGGGAGGGGTGGGGGGGGGGGGGGGGTGGGGAGAGTCATAAGTAGCAGTTTGCTCACTGCAAACCCTGTGTCTCAAGGACAACAGAACCCAATTAATAGCTCCCATAATGAAGACAGAATAGATTTAACAAGGACTAAGACTGAGTTCCTCATTTTCTCCCAAATCCAAATCCCTTTCATGAATTCCAGTTTTACTTAGAAAGTAAACAGGAACTTGGACTTTCTTGGAAATTCAGAACCTCTTTCTGGAATTCCATTTTTACTTACAAGTGGATACTGGATACATCCCAAAAGATCAATGGATAAAAAAAATGTTTACAATTGGCTGTAGAATGAGGAAAAATAGAAACAAGGAAGAGGGCTAAATCCAGATTGAGAATACAGAGTAACATAGATTACCTTATAACCAACAGTATCACCAAGATTTTCACCTCTTTCAGTAGAAATTCTTTCAGAAACTGCAAACGGAATAGTTAAATCCTAATAACATATATATATATATATATATATATATATATATATATATATATATATATATATTTGTGTGTGTGTGTGAAGATAAAACAACGAACAAACAGGTATATGGGAAACTGCCAAACACTTGGCTTAGGCAGTTGAGCACTTGAGCATACCAGAAGTTGCAGAAATACGCCGTGGCTGAGTACACACAACTTTGCACGTCTCACCCTTAGCCCACATGTGATCTAAAATATATTGTGGGACCTAGAAAATAAAATGGGGACAAAATTTTTAGAGCATCACAATAAGAAATTCACAGTGTGAACCTGTTACAACAGTACAAAGGAGGGTCAACCTATTGATATTTATTGAAAACTAGTTGTAAATATGCACGGTGTGAGATTGAAAAATGCCCAGCGAAAACAAGATTACAAGAAGAGAGTAAAATAATATGATTGAAATAAATGAAGAAATGTATAAATCTTATAACTATTAGAAGATAAATTTTGACTTTTAATGATAAGAAAGATTATTATATTGCATAAATTTCCAAAAAATACATTGAACATAGTAGATATTGTATTTCAAAAGAATTACACTTTTAACAAACACAATTAGTGTTCATTGATAAGTTTCTGTTCTAGTTAGAGTTTTAACATACCATAATAAATAAAACAAGAATGCTTTGTTGACAATAAATCAATAATGCATATATTCCACATCAAGTAACATACAAATGAAAGGCAAACTCTCTTAGAAAAAGTAATTTTAAATTTTTTTTTTCAAGTTACAATAAATAAAAGCTAAATTTACAAATGAAAAATCATATTAAATTAAAACAGATACACATTATTCATTGATTCAAGATTATTATTATTAAGTATATAAAAACTACATATGTATGCATTTGTTTGTATTTTACATAGTGAGGGTAAAATTGACAAAAAGGGAAAATACTGAGGGTAGAATTGGTAAGGAGGTATAAAGGTACAACACAAAAAACACCCAATAACAAAACAAAACAAAAAAAACAAAAAAAAAACAAAAAAAACAAAATAAAAAAAACACTCAATGCCACTTATACCTCTTATAGATATTTTCATTCTAATTAAGGACTAATGTTACATAAAAGGTCAAAAGGAAAAATGTGAAGGGTGAAAATCGAAAGAAAGTGTAAACATACAACACAAAAAATAAACACTTGATACTACTTATACTACCAACACAAATTTCATTTAAGTTAAGGACTAACATTATTGGCTCTTATTAAATTTTATATTTAAATATCCACTTTATTCCAATTAATTGCTTCCTACAACTTCATCTTGGCCCCAAATAACCAAGTAAAGAAAAGTAAAAAAGAATACATCCCATTTTCATTGAGCCCTTTTGCCTTTCAAGTTACATTACCAACAATTAAAAAATGTTTTTTTTTTTTACAATTTTGAGATTTCGGTTGTTCAGCCAAGCAGTTTTTTTTTTTTTTTTGAATTTTTTAGGTATTTTATATAACTTTTATCTCTAAAATTAAAGCCAGCAGCATCTAAACCTAAGCCAAATTTTGGTAAAAATGACCAAAAAAGGGTGTAATGGCAAATAACTTATGAATACAAAGGGCAAAAATACCCCCATGGAAAAGGAAAAAAAAATGCAGTTAAGTCAAAAAAAGTTTCTGATAATCTGATTGAGTTAAATAAATACCTAAAGCCCCTGCATTCAGGGATGCAGAATCCTTAATGAGCAAACATGTAAAGTTCATTAAAAGCATGAAGAAACCAAGAAGCTTGTAAGGGGAGAGATATGAGGTTTGCTTTGCATGTCTATCAGTTTAGTGACATAAATCTAATATACATTAGGAGAGTAACAAGACTTTTACCTGAGTAGTTTTTCCACATCCAGTTTCACCAGAGATTAGCACTACCTGCATTTGGAGCATGATACAAATGGATAATTCAGTGAAGTGACAGAGAGGAGCCAAACTGCATAAAAGGCATAGGAAACATAAGCAATCATGTACAGGATGCCCTTTCAAAGCTGAGAAACATAAGGGTCCGTTTACCAACAGAAAACTGTTCTCTGTTTTCTGTTTTCTAATTTTTCAGTTTTCATTTTCTATTTTCCATTCTCTGTTTTCTGTTTAGAAAATTTGTTTACTAACCGAAAACTATTATCTGTTTTCTGTTTTCTAATTTTTCAGTTTTCACCTAAAATTTAGTTTAGATAATATATTAATATTTTTTGAGCTAATATTTAAAATATTTTTTTGGATATATTCATTTGAATGACATGTATATGAATATATAACTTTTACTTTGAATTCTAATATATGTGAGATTTCAATATCCGATATCTGGACCGAACTTGTATTATGATGTAACATAATTAAAAATATTTGAACTAATAATCTATTCAGTTCAATCAAAATCTAAAACATTAAATAGAGTCTAATTCTTAATTTTGATAAAGTAAATAATATCTAACTTTAAAGTGTAAGCAAATAAATTATGTTTAAATAAGTAAGTAGAAAAGATAGGAGATAGTGATAAGTAAAATAAGATGATAATGAAAGTAATCATAGTAATGTGGTTATAGTGATATATAACTAAATAAATGATAGATGATTCTGTTTTTCATTTTGAAAACAGTTTTTAAGTGAGTTCCAGTTTTTCAAAAATTTTCAGAAATTATTTCCAGTTTTCAAAATGGAAAACTGTGTTGGTAAACATGTTTTCTGTTTTCTATTTTCCAGTTTCCAGAAATTTCTAGTTAGTAAACGGCCCCTAAAGTTTCCAATATATATCATATATGAGAACAAGCATCCATCTAATCCATAAGCATGCCAAACATTTTGCTCACTGATTAACATGATTCTAATTGCAGTGGAAGACACAAATGCATATATGGATTCAAGTAAATGGAAAAAACCTGATAAGATTCTATGCTTGATGTAATGATATCCTTGAAAGAAGCAATTGGAAGTTTGGACCTCCGTTTTAAAGTCTACACAGAAGACCATTGTGAATTGTTAGTACAAGTTTATTTTCTCCTTCAAGTTCAGCATAAGCAAGTAAAAGTATCAGATACCGTTATGAAATGCATGAGTCCACAAGAACAACTGAAGCCTTTACAGCCCCACCCCGGCACCCCCACAAATTAAAAAACACACACACCAACAAGACAACAACTAAAATAAACCTGTCTCAGGTCTTGGCTTTTTTCCACTCTAGAAGCAAGTAGTTCCACTTTCTTTGCAATATCTGACTTGTCCATTGCAGGTTTGCGGAAGATATCATCGTTTAATCCAAATAACTTGCCGGCTTTTTTATTATGTTTTTCAGACATATAAGAAGTTGTCTCCTCGTCACCAGGTGGATATCGACTAAATAGATCATTTAGAATGGTTTTTGCACCTTTTGAAAACTTAAGACAAGTGAGAGTCTCATTCCCTCTCTGTGAGTCTATTTTCTTTCCCTTGTTGAAAACAGATACCTGACGTGCATTCCCATGCCTAGACAAACCAAGTTCATGATCTCAAATTATATTAGGCAATGAAAGAACCACCTACCTACGCTGGATTGACAAAGAACACCACCAATACAATCCAACAAAAATTGAAAAACACATTAGAATTGCTGGCTGGATGATATATCATATATACTTACCCATGACTTTTGGAGCGCATGCCCATTTTCCTACACAGCATATGCACTGCTGCTCGCTCAAAATTGTTAAGATTTGATCCAAATTTGTACACTGTGTTAACAATATAAGCATGTATAAATTTCTTTTATATGTACATCATGCCCATCCAGATTGGCATTAAAGAGTATAGCCACTGACATAAAAGTGTAACGTGTTTAAATAGATACACTTACTTACAGCATTCAGTTTAAATAAGCAAAGCCGAAAACATACAAAGCTCATAACTTTTACTTATATAATAAATAAATAAAGTTGTACTCGGCATCTTATGTAACAAGGGTCACACTTGTGTGAGACCGTCTCACCGGTCCTTGCTCGTGAAATGGGTCGGGTCAATATGAAAATGTAACTTATACTGAAAAATGTAATACTAATCAAGAATAAAGTGTTTGTTACTTATAAAGGAAAATATAATACTTTTACATTTTGATGTAAAATTATTACATTTTCCCTTATAAGTAATGCTGGCAAGTGTTTGTTACATATAAGTGAAAATGTAATACTTTTAATCAAAATGTAAAAGCATTACATTTTTCTTCAAAGTATTACATGTTCCAATATAAGTAATAACATTTCATTCCTTATTAATATTATATATTCTAGTATAAGTATTACATTTGATCTTGACCCGCATATAGGTGAACAATTACTTCATGCCCAAATCAGTCCCAACTTAGTGATTACTGCATACTGTATATGTATCTAAGTTTTATACAGAGCCTCACTTTTAACCGCCAAGATTTAACTAGTCCGCATTTAAGTGCATAGAGGTTAGTGGGCTCAACACCATTCCGATTAAGCACAAATTCTCCTTCAGCTAAAGTTGAAGTAAACAAATAAAAAGGAACTAAAACTGGAAATATAAACACGAAAGTTGTCATTTCAAGTAACTGAGATTATAGAGCACCAAACAACGCGGGAAATGAGATTACACAGACACGCACAAATATAGAAATAGCTGAGTTTATGGAGCTGAGTGATTATTCGAAATAGGAACTCCATCCGTGTGGAATACCTTCTTCATTAGAAGATCGAAAGCGTTGGAGAATTTCTGAAATCCGAATTCGAGCGGCTTCATCAACGCCCTTGGGCCAAGCTCCATTATTCGCCTTCTTGCTCTTCTTCCCTCCTTTCCCAGAGCCTCCTGCCGCAGTCTTCGTGTCCATTGCTTATTGTCACTGCACTGCTTCTACTCTCCCTCTGTTTCTCTGCGAAGGGTTTTAGGCAGTCCGTACAGAGAAACCCTCGGCGTGCGCCACTGCTTTGGATATTAATTTCTATATTCGCCCTTTAGGGATTTGGAGGTCTTTTTTAGAAATAGGGCAAATTTTAAAATCTCGACTTAATTCCACCGGAGGTCCCTTGTCTTTGATGATAATTCTAAATTTAGTCACAGATTATCATTTTTGTCATTTTACATCTCACATTATTATTTTTTGGACACTTTTAGTCATTCTCATAATTTTTTCTATTTTTGTAAGGGCATTTCTGTCTCTTCATATTTTTCTTTTGTTATTTTTTCGGTTTCAACCAGTTTAATTTGTTTAGAACTTTAAGTAACCTTTGATTTTTAGTAACCATATCTTTCAACCAATTTTTAGTAAAGTCCTAAACCGATTAAACTGGTTGAAATCGGAAAAATAACAAAAGAAAAATACAAAGAGACAAAAAGTCCTTACTAAAAATAGAAAAAAATCATAAGGGCTAAAAGTGTCCAAAAAAGATGATCTGAGATGTAAAATGGCAAAAATGATAGTTTAGGACTAAATTTGAAATTGCCACCAAAGGTCAATGGACCTCCGGTGGAATTAACTCTATTTTATTACCCTCATTTGTAATTTCTCATTTCTTTTTTGTTTTTGAAAACCAAACTTCAATAACTTTAATCAAAGAAATGTGCAATACAATTAGGAATAGAAGACAGTCAATTCATAGGACCAGCCTGAGAACTAACAACTCTAGCTAATGCGTGAGCCACTTTATTCGTTGATCTATAAATAAATCAAAAAGACACGGTCTCAAAGTGTCGTTGAAGAAGCTTGCACTCTCGTATCACGAGCCCGCCTAGGATAAATCCAATACTGAACTATTAAGCAGTCTGCAAACCATCTGACAATCAAAAAATATCATCGCCTTTGTAATTTCATTGTTTTTAAGTCAAGACAGAACCTTCTTTACAGCTAACGCCTCTGCAAGATGGGGTCGTTTAAACACCTAATTGGCCCATTCAAAGTTGCCACTACATCTCCGTTGCTCTCCTGGACGATACAGCCAAATGAAGTCGTGTCTTGATTCGGAAAGATAACCGCATCAACGTGCATTTCTTTTTTGCTTTATTTTCACTTTTTTTTTTAAACCAGAACCTATCAATATAAAAGGATGCAACATTCACTCTACACGGTCTAGCAAAGAAACGCTCGAACTTTATAAAATATTTAATAGTTATCAAAATTCAAAATTTTATAATGATTTTTAAATATGATAATTTTTTTTCTCAATTTTTGTAAATGCTTTTACTTTAGAATGTTAAAATTAGAATACTTAGAATCAAATAACATAATTTTGAATTATGAGACTATGATTTTTTAAGGTAATTATAAAAATATATAATTTATTTGATGTCATAATAAATATAATAAACTCGTCATTTTTAATTTTCATAGTTGAACACGTATCACTAACTGTTTAAAAAGAATTGTTATATGGTATAATTATATTTTTAAAAAGTTTATCTAACTAGCCAAAAAAAAAACAATTTATACTGTGTTAATTTGCTAACACAAAGCCTAAAATTCATACAAGCATAATCGTACAATGCACTCACTAGCAAATGGAGATGCGGGGGATCGAACCCCGTGCCTCTCGCATGCAAAGCGAGCGCTCTACCATTTGAGCTACATCCCCTCGTTGAGTAATCCCTTTAATAAAATTATAAGACATCATCAGGGTGAACAAGGAAATTCCTATTGGTTAATGTGTATACAAGGATCTTACATAACTGGCATCAAATGTAAATTGACCAAGCCTATCTTCTTCTACCCTTTGGAGACACACTAATCTTAGCTGAAGTTGAGGAATAAGAAGATGGGGAGAAGCCATTGAAACAGTTGATCTCAGCTTTGTCCCTGTCAAATGCCTTCATTATTACTTATCAACATTTTCTATCTTTTATACTTACTTTACTTATTTAAACATAACTTATTATTATTATTATTATTATTTTTTATCACAAGTTAATTATACAAAGCAATATCATATGTTTTTTTTTTTTTTTTTAAGTTAATCAAACAGGTCTAAAAGAATCACATATACATGGCAAATCCAAACTTTTTAAGTTAATAATCAAACAAGTGTAAAAGAATCACATCTACCATGGCAAATCCAATTGGACAATCACCTTTTTTATTTTTTTGGGTTAAACCATGAGGTGTCTTGAGCATGTTTTAACTGTAGGAGACACTTTTAAGTCCATACCATGCAGACAACACAAATTATGCTGTGGAAACGTGTTCACCATGTGCATGGTGAACACACAGGTAGATCCATAATTTTTATACTGTAGATACATAATTTTTTTTTTTTGAAAACATAGATACATAATTTTGTTTTTCATTTGTTGTTACAGATATTATGAATCCACAGTACAGAAATTATGAATCTACAGTATAGAAATTATGAATATACAGTATAGAAATTATGAATCTACAGTACAGAAATTATGAATCTACAGTACAGAAATTATGAATCTACAGTATAGAAATTATGAATCTACAGTATAGATGTTATGAATCTACAGTATAGAAATTATGAATCTATAGTTTAGAAATTATGGATCTATCCTGTTAACAACAAATGAAAAACAAAATTATGAATCTACGTTTAAAAAAAAAAAAAAATTATGAATCTACGGTATAGAAATTATGGATCTACCCATGTGTTCACTATGCGCATGGTGAACACGTTTCCTCAGCATAACTATTGATGCGGACAATCACCTATTTTAAATTTTCTTTTTTCTTTTTAAAAAGGGGACACATTGCTAACCATACGAAGAAACTTTGCAAAGAGTGAGAATGACTATTAACTAAATAATAAGATGACATTGACTTTTTGTGCTTAAGTAGGTTGTGAAAGTAGTTATGAACAAATACTACATTGTAATAGAGTCTGTAGCACTCAAAAAAAAAAATTTATTTTGAAACAATGTCATTTTGAACGAAGACCAATCTTACACAGCAATTATACCGTGGAACGCGGTCCACAAAGCTTTGTGGACCATGGTCCAAAACAGCAGCTATAGTGTATCTAAACTGACACTGTCTTACGTATTATTTTTATTATATTATCAAATGAAACTGCAATTGAATTGAAATGAAACTGTAGTTGTGTTGAAATGAAACTGCAATGTATACTAAATGAAACTAACCGAATAACAATTTCACATATTTTGTGTAATTTGTACAACGAAACTGTAGTTATATCAAAATGATATTTGATGTCTAGACCACAATGCATTGTGAACCGCGATCCACAATATAATTTGCCAATCTTACAAGTCCACGATATAACAATTGCAACTTTAGCATTTGGTCCATAAACCATTACATTAGTTTATCTATAAAGACCAAAATTGGCCTATTTCACTACTGAAAATTATAGAATTTCCAATCACCTGAAACTTATATTAAATCAAGTAGAAAGCCTTGTTCCGACTTTTTTTGATATCTGGAATAACTTTTGTTGCTATTTCCGACCACTTTTTACTTTCAACTTGATTTAAGATCACTTTCAGTTGGTCGAAAATTCCATAATTTACAGTAGTATTTAAATGGTCTTTCAAAATATGACCCAGTATGGACAAAAGAGAATCCAGGACCAACTAGACTAAGAATTGTTAGTTGAAATCCAAATAATTACTAAACAAATAAATAATAAATTAATTGTTTGATTTACGGGCTTTTGGTACCTGCTAACATTAAATTAAAAGGATCAATAGACAACTCTAATTTATAAGTAGTCGAACTTGAAGCATTGTAATTACTAAACTATTTGTCTGACCAACTACTTACTAGACCACAATGGGAAGAAGAAAATAGTGAACTTTAAATTGTTGTGAAATGAACTAGTATTAAAATTACAAAAAAAAAAAAAATAAACAAATAAATTAAAGTTGGGAAAATGGGTAGTCTATGAATTCAGTACAAATATTGTACTGTGTAACATGTATGAACATACAGCCCTAATTTGATGTATATATGACATCTATCTCGCTCCATGCATGCATGCATTATATTACCAATAGAGACACGAGATGGACAAGTCTAGGTTGATTTTGCTGTCTTTGGTGGACTGCAAATGTCGCAGGTCTACCGTGTCGGTTGAGGCGGCGCCGGAGTGAGAGTTCCGGTCATCTTTTACCGGCGAAACTTGTCTTCTGTCGTCTTCATTATATGCTGATTGTGGGATCTGCTCAAAGCTTTCATCACTTGGACCGCCGCCGTCTTCTTCCGCCTTGGTCGTCGTCATTTCGCAGTTCAGACTTCCCTGTGATTCCTGCATATCATGCAGTGCAGTGATGGAAATCATATCATCATTTCGTTAATAATTACACTCATTTCATTATTATCTGTTTGGTTCTTTGGAAACTAATAAACTTCAAGGCCTTTTTCATGATAAGTACATGCATGATATGTCCAAATATGGTAAACAACCTAATATTGAAATATATATATGAGAAATAAGTATTCTGAATTCCGCCTAGCTGGTAAAGGATCACAATAAAGTAAATTAGTTTAGATTGTTTGATCTATACTCTATAGCCAGTGGCTACCTTGGACACTCCATCTTCATATTCAAGATTCAACCCATTGATCTACTAAACACTTTAGTGATTTTTCTATGTACTTATATATTAGTAGAGAGGGTTGAGGGGGGGCAGTGGCCCCCACTGCCCCCATTGTGGCTCCGCCACTGTCTATAGCTGATTTGCTCAAATCAGCCAATAAGTTGAACATACAACTTTTATTATGAGAAATTGAACTTAGAATCTTGTGGTTAACAAGCCAAGTGTTCCAAAACCTAATATTTTCAACCATTAAAAAGTGGTCAAAAACTTAGGGTCCATAATTACATATTAAGTTTTTAAATCCAAGGACCTTCATCTAGTGGCACGAAGTGACTCTTTCATATGGGAGGTCATGATGACTTCGAGTCTCAGTGGAAAAACTGTGATGGTGTGAACTAAGTAAATTCTGCTCTAGTTTAATAGCTCTTGAAGGTAAATTGTACTGGAAGACTATGTGTGTCGAACTCGATCGCAAGAGTGTTAACATGAATGTAACTCATGACATTCAATTCTAATATGAGAATCATACTTCACCTACTAAGTCACTCATTTCGGGATCGATTATCAGCGATTTTTTTTTTTCTAACAAAATTATTATAAATTGTCCCAAAAAAAGGTGATATTGTACATAATATTATATACCTGATAAAATAGGTGATGCCCAATTGGATTGCTCTCATTTCTTTGATTATTACCAGAAAAATAGCACCCCAATTTATTCTCCTCTTCACTCTCATCAAAACTTTGTCTTAGTAACCTTTCAAATGTGTGCCTGCATACAAAACTTTCTTCATATATAACTGCCCTCAAATTTTCCCAGCAATGGTAAAAAAAGAGGTTGAAATTAAAATTTTCACAAAATGTGAGCGAAAATAAGTGATTTCCTAAGTATAGTGATGAAGGCATTGGGTAATCATGACTTCATGATTAAGCTTTAAAAAGTCAGATTAATGTATTCAAACACAAGTCCTAATTTCGCAGGTTTAGGTAATTGCCTTAGGAAAGTACGTAATTAATGAATTGGCCAGAGAAGTCAATATGAAACGTGATTCTTAATTCAAGTAATTAATTAATTACCCTTGGGGAGCCCAAGTGGAGGAATGTAACCTGCCATCACGGAAGTTGCAGCTTTCTGCAGCCACGAAAACGTCGAAGGTTGTCCGCTCCCTCATGTTTCTGTACATCTGTTAAGTTTGTCCAACATTCCGTCAAATCACCAGACCAAACAAAACATTTTAAACAAATTACATACTAAATCTAACTAATTAGCTTAGTTGTTATGCATAAACTTAACATTATTAATCCTAAACTATGATATATATACTGTGTAATTTAGAAGTATAGGAAAGTTAGGGCAAATTAAAGCTGTGGGTACAACTAACAGATACTTTTATTTATATATATATATATATATATATATATATATATATATATATATATATATATATACCTGGAGATGGCTTTTGACATGAGAAATCTTTAATCCTTTTACTGCCATCATCTGCACAATTCTCTTCGGAGTTGCTTCTGCATCCATACCAAACAACTCAACATTTAGGTTAAACACATCATATATATATATATATATATATATATATATATATATATATATATGTGTGTGTGCGCGCGCGCATATATAAGTAAGGAAAGATTATGATACTGATTGATACATGATACTGTAATATATATTTCAATTCATACATGATTGTACCAGACATTATAAGTAACAATTTCTAATTGTATCTGGTAGAATATAGAACGATACTAGATACACAATCAGCACTGATTGATACCATATACAGGCAGGCACGCGCACAAACACATATCTTACTGAATAATTTCGAGATCGAATTAAGATTCCTCAATTCCCATATAGTACACAATGGTTAATTTGTTGACATGATCAATATGTTAACGTTGGACAAAAGGTAAAGAAATTTATAATCCATTATAATATAGCTAATTAAGGTTGTCGAAAAAGGTAAACCGATGGAAGATGTTTGGGAGGGGACGATAGAACTTACTGTAGCGTCCGCCGAGATGCTCGACGGCGTCGACGAAGTGACCGTGGAGCTCCGGCGTCCACTGTAGACGCGGCAACTCGGATTTCTTGTACTGCCGAACCCCATTGTTTCTCTGGCCGCTGCTTTTCATCATTTCTACTGATCTGGTTTTCCGGCGAAGATGGTGAAGACGGTGAGAGGCGGAGGAGATGAGAATTCAATGTGTAATAAAGTGGGTGGAACCATATAAAGAAGAAAGGAGCATAAAAGATGAACTAAAAGTAGCTAGGGGGAGTCGGAGATTATGGACTTTTCTTGGGCTGTGTGGACTTTTGCAACATTCCCCATTTCCGTAGGACAGTGTATTTCTATATGGAAGAGGAATTTATTTAATCTTCTGCAAGAATGTAAACTTACAAGAAACAGCGACAACAACGTTATTCTTCTTGGCGACAACAATATAATTATTTTGCGTTTCTGCGGACGACGACGACGAAGAAACCACATGCCTAATTAATTTATTGGTTTTTCTTTGACTTTATAAGGCTACAGTTTTCTACGATGTTGACTGCAGAATTTGGACATTGCGCCCACATTCTATATGTTAATACATATACATACCCAAAAATTAAATTATATTCCTAAATTAAATTAAAGGTGCCTCGCCAAGCTCCTTGTGCACAGATGACACTCGGGTTAGATTTTTATATGGGAGATTGTGAGTTCGAGCCTCAGTCGAGGTGTTATTGGACAGATACTATATTGAATTAAAGTTGCCTCCTTGGACACCTTGTGATCTAACCTAATAATTATAAAAAGCAGAATTTTTTGATTGGTCACTTTTTGTTTAATGCTATTATAATAGAAACTTTTTTTTTTTTTTTGGTTAAGTACTACCTGCTCTATTACAATGTACGTAGTTCATACATACTTTCTCAATCTATTAAAACACAAATAGTCAATACCTCCACAGAGGCGACATAATAGGATACTACATTGAATTAAAGTTGCCTCCTTGGACACCTTGTGATCTAACCTAATAATTATAGAAAGCAGAATTTTTTGATTGGTCACTTTTTGTTTAATGCTATTATAATAGAAACCTTTTTTTTTTTTTTGTTGAGTACTATTGGCTCTATTACAATGTAGTAGTTCATACATACTTTCTCAATCTATTAAAACACAAATAGTTAATACCTCCACAGAGGCGCCATAATAGAATATAGGAACAATAAAAGTCACTTTACTTATAAGTGTATTATTGAGGGATAAAAAAATGATTTTTTTTTTTTTTTGAAAATCAAAAATGATATTTCTTTATCGTTTAGGAATATATAAAATTTTTCATTCTTGATAAATAAAAATAATGTTTTTTTTTTTATGGCACTAAGATATAACTATAGGTAAGTTGTAACAAAACATAATAATGATAAAAAGCCACTTCACTGATAAGGTGTATAATATTGTTACTTGATCATTTTAAGTATTGTGTAAAACACGGAGTAAAATGTAAGAGTAAATGAAGCTAATTATATGTTTTGGAGAACAGAATATACAAATTTATTAAATATTAAATATACATTAATATTTTAATGACTTTATCTTATGTACTTACTTTTAGAACACCATTAATATAATGGCCGGAATGAACTCGAGATTAATTCGTGTAATTTATTATTTGACTTGCATCAATTATTTGTTCATCAACCAATTGCCCGGAGACACGTTCTTAATTTTATTAATTTATTTATTTATTATTCATTTTTTATTCTTAATTCAAGATAATTCCCATGCACGTGGAATATCATTTCCAATTTCATTATCAATCTGCATGTAGGCAACTATGTCTACACGAGTCAAATCCATAATTTACAATGGAAAAAGTTGATGATAATAGTGCTTTTGAGCTGTCCACCGCATGTCCTCTTGAGAATTACTTCGTATATAATTATATATATATACTTTTGGAAAAGAAATAAATCGTACCTAACATTTTTAAACAATAACTATAATGATTATAATATTTTATTTGAGTGCACAAGAGTCACGACCATAACCTAAACCCATTCAAGCATTTCAATTCACACAACTGAAATGTGGTATGGCCGTGAAAAAATGTGTTTTTTTTTTTTACCACAAAAATTTTAAATTCAAAGTTTTGATTGAATCTTTAACAGGGAGTCAAAAAGTTACTTTATTTATTTATTGCAATTAGGTTCTTTATAGTTAATTAAGTTATCTATATTTATTTATTTAGTTACCACAAAATTTTCAAACTCAAGAGTCACGATGTTAACTAAAATAATTTTTTTTAATCATTGTAATATTTTTAAAATGACAATTTTGCCCTGCATGTTAAAATGTCAAAAATCCTATATATATGACATATCCCTAACTGCTCCATGCATGTCAGGTTTTTATTAGGCCTAACAAAAAGTAATATAATGTCTTTGTTAACGTTTAGGGCAAATTCGACAATTTAGGAATAACTTTGGAATTAAAACTAAAAACGACTATATATATATATATATAATTGACTAATTAAATTTGTCAATTTCTTTTGTTTTAGTTAATAAAATCAAGCGTATGAAATAGACGGTAGAATATAATGTATATACATATAGTGAATGGAATTTTGATATGAGACAAAGAAAGTATGTTATGTATTGAACAATGAAAAAAACAATATTATAATATAGATAGGAAAGTCAAAAGGTTGAACCAATGGGGGGATTCATATTGCCAAAATCTATCATTTGCATTGCAGTGTGTCAATTAAAGACGGTGCCAACTTCTGGACCCATTATAAATCTGGGAAATTTAACGTCTAACAAAAATATGAAATTGAGCGAAAATTTTAGTTAAGTTGGTCAGAATTTTAACTTCATAATTGTAAGATTACAAGTTTGATTTTCAATGAGAGTGGTTTAGTAGTCTTTTCAATTTGAGTTGGTCAACTATAAATAACTTAGATTGATTAATCTTTTTATATGTAGTCCTTTATCAGTTAGGGTCACTTTATGTGGTTATTCATTAACTAGGATCACAATAAGGAGTTTATTCAATGCACACTTTATTATGAATTTTTTCCATCACCAAAAAAAAAAAAAAAACAGACTATATAATAATAATGTGATGAATTATTATTTAGCCTTGGAATTTCTTGAAAGCAACATAAATATACACGATATCTTTTTCTCTCGTAACAATATAATTCTTTGGTTGGGAACCCCACACTGCACTTGAAAATAACATTGTCCACTCTTTGGTCTGTGCATCAACTTAATTTCTTGTATAAATTTCCATATATGGAATTGCATTTTTTCTTATCTGGGGGCCTATTCTATTAATTATATATTTACTCTCTTTTTCTTATACAAGTAATTAAAGACATTGTATTCTTCTGAATTAAAGGATGCATGTCCTAACCACAATATATTAACCCGAGTAAAATGAATTTGAATCGTTTAAATATAAGATTAATTAGGAGAGTTACACTACTTGATTAGGGTGCGGTCCGTATGGATAAGATCAGATGGTGAATGCGGGTCCCTTCTAGTTTAATCAGAGGCCGGTGTTATGCATGTTCCATTTTTTGTGTGCAATAGTGTATAGATCAAACTGTTGATGGGAATCTGGATCTAGCCCTGATATCAAAATTGAGTTGGTTTTGTGTGAGATCTAAATTGAAATATGTAATAAAAATATATGGTAATACTTTTTTTTTTATTAACTTATAAAAAATATTACATTTTGACTAAAAAGTATTACATATCTCACATAAAACAGTCTGACACAAGACTTATCATCAAAATTTAATTATCATCTTCCAAAGTTATAAGGGCGGGAATGTGAGGGTTCAGGATTAATTTGGTAAAGCTGGAAAATTTGGTGGAAATCAAAAGAAAATATGTGAAGAATGAAATGATTTTTTTTTTGAATGCTACTGGCTCTATTACAATGTAGTATATGTTAATACCAACCCTGATACCATTAGACCACATAGTCATGGTGAAGAATGAAATAATATATTCTGTAGATTATTAATTAATAATCTACAGAAGAATGAAATGATATATTCTGTAGATTATTAAATTTAAAAAGTCTGATGGTTGATGATGAATGATTGATATTTAGTACGGAATAATAGAAAAACAAAAAAGGTGGTTGTGTAATTTTCAATGTGACAATTCATGAGGACTTACGTATAAATCTCATGCAAGTAATATTGGTTCAATTCAATGTACTCCGTGTGTACATATATAGATTCATCTATCTAATATTCGTTCTTCATTCATTGCGCTATCTAATAATTACTTTCTCTATACAATAACAAAAAAAAAAAAAATACTAGATAATAAAATTAAAGTATATGTCGTTGAAAGTGACTTGAGTAACAGTTAAATTTTATGGACACGACTCAAATTTAATTTAATTTTATGTAGTTTTACTTTGATGAATTTAAATTACTGTCAAGATAATTCACTTATTATCAACAAAAGTTATCATTAGTAGTGAGAGTTCAACTTACCAAACAATCTCCCTTCAATACTTGTCAACTTCAAACCTTCTTTAATTTGATATCAATAATTGTCATATAAACATGCACTTACTATTATGCCAAAAAAGCTATAGATGATAACAAAATGCTCTACTTTATTTTATTATAATAATTGTATAGTAGTTAGAACCACGTTTGATGCTGGCCGGATTCAGCCTTCCATGTCGTCGTCTAACCATTAGTTTCACAATAATAAAAATACTATGTAAAATAAAAAGAAGATAAGTATTAACTCATCACATATCCTAAGTTAATTTTATTACTAAGATGAATAAATGGACAAGAAAAAGGAAATTATGATATTTTTATGGGCGATGCATATAAAAATGACGTTTTCTCCTCATCATTTTACCTCTTAATATAAACATTTTGATATGGTGTCAAAATTCTTTTTTATTTATTGGCTACCGTAAATTAACTGACCTCATTTAACATTAGTATAAACTCTCTACTTATTAATTAAATATAAAATGAACCTATCAAATGTTATCGCGTAAAGAAGTGAAATAAGAAAAGAAATGTAACATTATATTACTCATGTATATATACACATTTGTGCATAAGTTTGAACCTTAAACTTAATGACCAGTTACTGATGTTTTAATTTAAAGGTTGGTGATAAGATAATTTATACGATGTGACACAATTACTCTATAAACTCTCAAATGTTTATACATATATATACATGTTCATACATTATACGAGATGTTAAATTTAATTTAATCTAAATGTAATTGAAAATGGTGTGGATAATTCCTAAAATATAAAAAATATATAGTTGATTTCCAAAAGGGGCAATGATGATGTTGATAATTCACCAAAAAGTGATGAAGATGGGAGTAGTGGTGTGAAATTGTCAATTATCCAACATTATTGATATGTAATTCATTGGATAGTTGTCAATTGTCATGTTTGACTATATATCCTCTTCTTTTCCCAATTGCAACTGCCCTCTATAATTGGTCCTCAACCACGTGCTGCCTCAAATACATACCATCCTTCAAAGCCCCTTTTTGTCTCCATTTGTAATATCCTTCTCCAAAAGGATGAATATTCAACCTCAAGGACCCTCTTACAGTAACTCAATGAATCATCAACAGATATATATGATAAAATATCTATACGCATAAAGAATCTATCCACTTTTAACATAATTCACAAGATATTTATTCACTTTTAACATAATCTCATACTGTCACCACCAAAATTTGAAATTGATCTCTTTATTCCAAATACTGATTACCGAACCATTGAACTAAGTCTGTGCATGCTCCAATTGTAATATCTTATCCTACACAAATGTCTATATATATGTTTTTCTTTTTAATTTACAAAGAAAGAATCAAGAATCGATCTCGAGATCTCAACATTAAGAAAACTAAATAATCAAACTCTCGAGAGTTTGAATTAGTTGGCAAAGATACCAACCAGGTCTAATTAAGGTTTTTCAAATCCAGTAATTAGGTTTAATTGGTTTCTTTATTTGTGATGAATAACTTATCCTTTATTATTTCCGAAAGAATAAGAGAGCAAGTATTTTATATCATTTTTACTATGGAATTAAGTTTCATATCTTTATTTCATTAATATCATATTTCAACCATTATACTTTATTATATACTAATAATAAAAAATATTTGTCTTTGATGCCACAAATGGTGTCTATGTTCACACACTATACCTAAGCATTCAAATTCAAACCAACAATTATAACATGTGTTTTGTTTTTTTTTTCTTTAAATTTAAAAGTGATTATGACGTAAGTTACTATCATAATAATTATACAGTACTAATTCAACTTTGATACTATCATCAATTTTTCCTGTTTAACCATATACCAAGTAGGGAGATGAATTTTTATGAAAATTTTAACCAAATAATAGCTTTCAAGTTTAGAATGTCTATTAATATAAATGAATCTATGATGAGATAATGTTAGAATGATAAAGGGAATGAATTAGGTTAATGATAAAATAGAGATTTGCGTCTGAAATGGGTGACTGAGTGAGTAGAGTATGATTCGTACTTAAAAAGTTACGAGTTTAATTTTGTCAACACTCTCTCGGTTGAACTTATCTCACTAAGTCTTTCTAGTATAATTTACTTCTCTGATCCACGATTAACTAATGATTGTGTGTTTTTCTGGTTGTCATAAAAAAAAATAAAGATTGATCATAAAATTTCAAGAAATTTGAAAATTGGGGTCCATGGCCAGGCGCAGCACATGATGATGGATGGAGTGACATTCAATTCCCTTTGATCGAATAGCTTTTGAATTACAACTTTTTGTTGGCCGCCGCCGCTAGCTTCAATTCATAGGTAGACGATAATAATAATGTTGCTCAACAGTTGTTTTCTTTGACCATCAAACGTAACACAAACAAAAAGAATCAATCAAAAGTTGGCCGGCCTGGTTTTCATTCCAAAGGTTTCGAATGTTTGTAGAAGATGATTATATTGATTGTGTTGCTGTTGTCTACAACGCTAATAATATAATTGACTTGTTCATTTTATTTTATTGAAATGGTTTCAATTTGATTAGTCTTACTAGTTCTCTTAACAATAAGCTAAGGATGCGTCTTTTTATTTATTACTATTTTTTTTTTAAATTTGCAGTGTTTTTAGTATTAAATTCGAAAATTTGTGATTGAGTAATACTGGTTTATAGTTTTTTTTAATTAATTTGTGAGAGGAGCATCAAGGATAACTCTTCATTCCGGCGATTATCCAAGAAATCTGTTCCAATGGGCAAGCGGAGAAATTGTAACCGTACCTGCGGACAACCCACCTCTCCACCTTTACCAGTGTTTGGAGTAATTAGGGCATAAACTCTTCTCTTGAATTTATAGGCTTTGATTTGGCGATAATAACATTAGATTGAACAATCTTAATGGAGGATTATTTGTGCACAAAAATGAAAGTCAAAACATGTGTTTTGATCGAATTGAAAGTCGATGACTAAAATGAGTATTACATCAATAGTCATAGGACTATTTGTAGTATTAACTCTAACATGACGTTTGGTTGGAGGGAATTTAAATTCCATTCCACTTAATGCCCACCTAATTCTAAAGGCCATTAAATTCCGTAGTTTGGTTGGAGGGAATTGCAATTCCAGAATTAAAATCCCATGTCTCCCCTTGGGATTTTAATTCCTGAGAAAAAAAGATAGTGATGAGTCAAAATTACCCCTTCCTATTTTAACATAAAATTAATGTCTAACAACAATAATGGACATTTTTTACTTTATACTACTTATTCCCTTTCAATTCCCATGTATACCAAACATTGGAATTGAAATTCCCAGTAATTCTATTCCCGTCAACCAAACACTGGAATTTAAATTCCCACTTTATTCCCAGTAATTCAACTCCCATGGAATTACAATTCCTTTCCCACGTAATTTCCCTTTCTAACCAAACGCCTTGTAACATGACGTTTGGTTTGAGGGAATTTAAATTTCATTCCACTTAATTCCCACATAATTCCAAAGGCCATTAAATTCCTTAGTTTGGTTGGAAGGAATTACAATTCCCACATTTTCGTGGAATTATAATCTCATGCCCCGCTCTCCCCTTGGGATTTTAATTCCATGGATTTTAGGAAGAAAAGAAAAAATAATGATGAGACAAAATTACCACTCTCATTTTTAACCTAAAATTGACGCTGGACAACAACAATGAATATTTTGGACTTTATATTACTTATTCCCTTTCAATTCCCATGTATACCAAATATTGGAATTAAAATTCCTAGTAATTTTATTCATGTAAACCAAACGCTGGAATTTAAATTCCATTTTATTCCCAATAATTCATCTCCCATGAAATTGTAATTCATTTTTCACGTAATTATTTCCCTCCAACCAAACGTCCCATAATATTAAGTATCGGAATTTAGCACTTATATTATAAAAAAAAAAAAAAAATTAAATGAAGAGTTTAAAAGTAGTGATTCATATTTGATATTGAGTTTTTTTTTTTTTTTTTTTTTGAAAGGAGCCTGTACGACATTTATTCAAAATATGCAGAAAGAGATGCTGGTGGATCATAGTCCGAATACATACTAGTCAACTGAGTAAATGCACTAGATGCTAAGGTATGAGCTAAATAATTATCTAGTCTAAGAACATAATGAAGCAAACAATAATCAAAAGATGATATACTAGTCCTGCAACTATTAATGGCATAACTCAAGTAAGACCGTGAAGAGTGTGTCATAGATGATAGGTATTTGATATTGAGATTTAGTTGACTTGAAAATTGCCAATTTAAATGAAATTAAATTTTTATTCAGAGAAGGAAAAATAAATTCCAATTTTTTTTTTTCCGATTTTAGGCTCTCATTTTGGGAAGCCTATTTCGCAGTAATTGAATACTAAGACCAAACTAGGCCCAAAGTATAGTCTGGGCCAAATGAGCCCATAGCCCATCAACAAGTTGACATTAATTTCCATTAGAAGCAACCTTGCATGTATATCTTAATTCGATTATTAATAGTTAGGGAAAATGACACTTTTTCTCCCTGAGTTATATACCTATAGCACTTTTCCCCCCTCAATTATTGAAGTGGCTGTTTTTTCCCCTGAAATGTTAAATGGACATATTTACCCTTAAAATAAATATTTTATTTATTTTTCTTCTCCAACAAATTATGACCATAATTTGATTCAAACCAAACAAACACTATAGCAACCAAACCGAAATATTCCAATTACAATTTAGAATCGAAACCCGATATTTAAAGTTTATTAAAATCGCGAACCAGAACGGACGGTTCATGTTCCGAACTAAAAAATAAAATACATTTATTGTTGAATTTAGGCTATTTTAAAATAAAAAACAAAAATTTAAAATAAAGACGGTTCAAAATCGCGAACCGGATCTAGAACCCCCGGTTCACGGTTCAGCCGTTCAGGATCCAATTTGTTTGATTCATAATTTTAATAAATTGAAATCCAAATGTTGGGTTATAGATCTGAATCATAACCGAAAATTTTTAATTCGATTGCTTTAGTGTCCGGTTCAGTTCGAACCGAACCGTGGTCATCCCTACGTATACGCAATAATTTGTTGGAGAAGTAAAATAAATAAAATATTTACTTTAAGGGTAGAAATGTCAATTTAATATATCAGGGGGAAAAACCACCACTTTTAGAATAATTGAGGGGACTAATGTGCTTACCTAAATAATTAAGGGGTCAAAAGTGCTATAAGTATGTAACTCAGGGGGAAAAAGTGTCATTTTCCCTAATAGTTATATGAGACAAAATGAAATACATATTTATGAATATGGTATGATTACTTTTTTTTTTTTTTTTTTTTTTTAGGGGAAAAGATAATAGATTAAATCAAGAACTCCAATACAGAGTCAAGAGGGATAGTGTTTCAATACAAGAAAGAGTCCTGCGATACCCAATTACAAAGTTTCGCTAAAGAGAGAAATAATAGCTCAATCCAAGCCGTGCTATTCAAACCATTTGCGCAAGGGATTGGTAGATTGGAGGCACGCACCTGCACAGGTTTAGCTCAATGGTTTAGTGGATAATATTTGAGGTAAGAGATCAAGGTTCAAAATTCGGCGGTTACAGTGTGAGAATTATGTCCAAATTGGACAGATTCCTTGTGGGCACCGGCATTTGGCCTTGTCTACTAACCCATTGACACCGTGATTTACATCCTCCCACATGCTCTGTGGGGAGAGGGAGGGGGGGGGGGGGCTTGGGTTGGGGATTCAGCCCCACATGCTCTGTTGGGGAGAAGGGAGGGGGGGGGGGGACTTGGGTTGGGGATTCAGCCCCACATGCTCTGTTTGGGGGGGGGTTGGGGGGGGGGGGGAGGGGGGCTTGGATTGGGGATTCAGCTTTTTGGGGTAAGATTGGAGGCACGCCATATTTTATCAGCTAGTGTACAGGTGAGCAGTGTATGAAGCACATCCTCCGCATACAGACCACATGTAGGACAATAAGGTTCAATAATATGGTATGATTACTTAAAAACATACTATATTATGCTTATACAAATCAAATTTTGATGTAACCTTTTTTTTTTAAGTAATAAGAAAAACTTAGGTCGTTACTACTTGAAGGTTACTCCGATTTCTCTTCAACTTACTTATGGCTAGATCGATTGTTTTCGGGTCAAATAGGAAGATCTAGAAGATTCCACCTCTAAGTAGTATGCAACCAATCATGCTTCCACCTCTTGTAAGTTTTTGCCGTATATGTTATTTTTATGATCGAAAAATCAAGTAAATTCTTGTTCATGTGTAACTTGCACCTACTAGCTACCCGAAAGTATTATTATTTTCGAGCAATAATAATATGTTATTATCATAATATAACAAGAGATCATATATATAAACACTATATATACAAGAGAACTAAAATATTTGATCTATCATCCTATATATTATTCATAAATAAGATCATGACATGATGTCACTCTACCATAGATTGAGATGGAATATCATCAATCTATAAGAGAACCACTACATACTTAGTATTTTTATTACACAAATATGTATATAGATGTCAGCCCTAATTAAATTAAAAAAAAAAAAACATTTT
The DNA here is from genome assembly GCF_001879475.1 of Ipomoea nil. Lineage (NCBI taxonomy): Eukaryota > Viridiplantae > Streptophyta > Magnoliopsida > Solanales > Convolvulaceae > Ipomoea > Ipomoea nil. The sequence goes on along the minus strand of NW_017617849.1, from coordinate 5,904,020 downwards.
AGAAGAGAGGGAGCTAGGACTAATTAAATTTGTTCAGTATAGTCAGTATAAAGCTCGACTCAACTAGGTATTAATCCCACTCAAAGCATTCAACCTCCCCTCGTCTTCTCTCAAAAAGTTAAATCCCCAACTCCAACGGTCCACACCCGAACCGGACAGAACATGTTCCTACGTATGGCTGTAACAGAAGCTTTGAGGGTCAGTGGCTAAATCCACAACCGATTTCAGCTCATCCCAATGTGGATTCTCTCCGATGAAGAAGTGATGGTTATCTAGTAGTTTCGGAGAGTTCCAGAATGTTGTGGTGTTGGTCGACGAGGATGAGTACGAGGAGAGCGCCATGGAAATCTGATCATTTGCTACGTAGAATTGGTTTCTTTGCTCCTTCTGGGCTGATGCCGCCGCCATTGCTGCTTCATTCTTGGTCACCTGCATTATTGACATGTCTTTCAGATTCACGACGTTTTTGGAGTCGAAACCGCAGGTTTTGGAGCTTGCATTATTATTGTCCACAATCGTGCTCTGTCTGCTTGTTTGCTGCCTCCAATCTGGCATGCATCTCTTGTAATTTGTTGTCCTCTTGAAGATTCGACACAATGTCCAAACCTCCTGTCATGTTACAAGGCGAAATTTACTTAATACACACTTTGAAGTAGTGACTACAAGTTTCCTTAGTCGTCCCAAAAAAAAAAAAAAAAATCATATATTGTATGTAAATGGCAAACCCTATACCATATGACGGTCAACAAAACAGAACTCTGGTCAAACAGTTGAATTTTATTTCGGGACACATCTCAAGTTCTCAACTAGTTAAAATCAAACAATGTGCTCATGTGATGACAACTTTCCATGTTAGAATTATCTAGGGCTATACATTTGCGTAGAATATATTGTAACTTATAACTCCGTTGAATATTATTTTTGAAATTAAAGAGTATTAGGTGATCCAATAATCAAATAGTTTTGTTTACTTTTTCAAGAGGTAGTACAGTGGCCCATATCTTTTTATAAGATTTTGTGTGAACCAGGTCAATATTGACGATTATCATTACCCAATCCAAGAAGTGTGGAGGTTAACCATTTCTATCAATATTAAGTGATCTGATCAGATCAACCACTTAAAACAGTACAGAGTATGAATATTAATGATGATGATCATCCCAACAGACACATTTAATGACTTTGTCGGATCAAGAATATAATACACATAAATTAAGGTTTGATTAAACACGAGGATGGAATTAGAATTAGGCATTAACTAACGTTAAATGAATAATGAAATAATATAATATATATAGACTCACAGCTTCTTGACAGATGTTATTGTTCTTGTCAGCCGGTCTGGGAGGGAGGCGAAACTCATGCATCATCCAATCGGTTTTGGTTCCTTTTCCGGCACTGCCCCTATAGTAAACCAAGGATTTCTTGAGGCCGATGCAGAGGTGGGTTTCGCCGGCGGTGGAATAAACCGGCTTGTCTATCCCGGTGGCCTTCCAAAACCCGGATCCGGTGACCCGGTTAGGTCTCACACTGTTCCTGTACTTCCTCCCTCTGATGCAGAAGAAATACCATTCCTTGTCACCAACATGAGTCCCAATCTCTTCATTTCATCATGTCAATAATCAAGTCAAAGGGTTAGCCATTTAACTAAACAATTGTTACAATAGAGTAAACCAATATAATAAATTACAATGAATAACTAATTGTACGTAGTAATGTATAGCAAAAAAAACTTAGACGAAAAGCACATTATAAAAATGACCTGGCTTAAAATCTAAAATCATCTTACTAGTATTGCTTTTGATGAGATTTGTCCTAACCTTTGTAGCAATTCTAGCATATGACTGTTAGTTGTTAGCTGATTGGGTTAATTTGAAGGTATAATTACTTGATAACATTAGTTGATGGTACAAAAGTGTTTGGTAAATTACCTGTAAGCTGGTTGATATAATTTCTTTTCTCAAAAAGCTAATTAAAACAGTTGTTTTAAACAGCTTTTTGAATTTTGGCATTTTGAAGTTACAAAAAGCTAATTAACCAAATACTTATATTAATTTTTTAAGTTAAAATTGACTGATAAGCTAACTATTTTACTGGCCATCCAATATATAAACTATATTAAGTGTAGTTTTAACTTGTATGCATGTATTGACTACCCTATTGGCATGAACACTCCACATGGGCCATATTTAATTCATTATTATCATGTGGTTTCTTGTACACTAATTATGAATGTGGGGAAAGATCAGACAAGGCAGCTGAGTCAAATGAACCCTATGACCTCCCAAGTCATTTTCATTAATTGTTTAAAATAGGTTTGGTGATTTCTTCTGGTTGGAGCTTAGCCCTTTGTCCTCCCATTTGTCATTCAAAAACTTACACACCAATTATGACAGTAACTGATCCCTATAAACAATGAAACAGTCAAACTGCCCGAAATCTGGTCATCGGACGTGTACACACGACAAAACCAACAACTATAATATACTTCGTAATAGGATCATCATCACTTTAATTTCCTAATCAGGGAATTGCACTGTTCACCAATATCATTCCACACCCATGATAAGGATCAAGAACCTTATCATGCAACTAATGAAATATAATGCATATCCAATTTGATGTGTCTCACATCAATTACGGATAGAAATGTTGGGTAATGATATAAGATTCGGGTCAAATTTACACGAACTAGTTTTTGTGATACAATTAAGGTTTTGAATTTTTGATTCATATCATCTTACTTTTGTGACTCGTTCAAGTCTTGAAAATTTTACTGAAGTATATGTTTACACATAAAAGTGTGTTTTTATTGAAATAATGATATCCCAAAAGATCTTTTTTTTTTTTTTTTATACACTAAGCCTTGCTTCGGCACCTTGTGACCTTAGCCGCAAGGATGACATAAATCAGCTTAGGTTATTCAAAGTTGACCGGTTCAAACGTAAAAAAACCAATAGCCGCTCCAATTCAACTAATAATCAAACTTGTAATCTTGTGATTAATTTGGCTGATTGTTCCGACCAACCTATAATACTAATTGGCTAGATTGAAGAGTTATTACCATCTCGATTGTAACAATTGATTTGAATTTCATAAAGGGGGTTTAGGGTTTTTGTTTTTTGGAGACAACAAAGTTAAGAAATATATACGTATGTGTCTATATACTTACTTGGGAGATCCCAGGGATCATGTTTGTAAATGTCGACTTGTTTGATGAGTTCGATACTGATTCTCTTGTTCTCCACTCTCCGTCGTAGGTAAAATCCGACGAGCTCCTCGTCGGTGGGATGAAACCGAAACCCCGGCAGTATGACTTCTTCATCTTCATCCTTTTCGACGGCCGCCGCCGCCGCCACCGCCATCTTTTTTGCGTCCATCTTCTTTCTTTTCTATATATTATTATTATATGTAATCATGCGTGCAGTGTGCTCTCTGATCTTATGAGTATGAGTTTCATCATCACCTAGATGCTCACTATATATATATAGGAATTTATTTAAATAGAAAACAAAAGGGCAGCAGTAGTCAAGGGTCAACGAATGAATGATCTTATTGTCTTTCTTTCTTGATATATATATATATATATATATTCATAATCAGATGAGAACCAACCTTAACCGACGAACTTCTGAATGATTGCACCGCAACCACTCTTAGACATGCCTAGAGGATCTTGAGTTGCAATTGGATTCGGGTGCGGTGCAATAGTATAGTAAGAGTGGTGCAATCTTTCAAAAGTTCACTGATTAATTATAGTAAGGTCAGTTCGCACCTGATTATGATATATATATATATATATATATATATATAATATTTTGCTGACAATTCAGAGATTGTTGAATATTTGGTGATTTTTTAACAATATTTAATTGGATAACAGATAACTTATAGCAGACGAAGTCATTGGAGTGTCGTGGAGATGCATCATCAAAAGGCAAGAATTACAAGTGTTTTGAAAGTCACCGAAGGGTAACCCTGAAGTATAATTTTCGTATCAAAAGATTATAAGTTCAACTCGTATCATATTTTTTAGTTGAGTTTATCACACGACGTATTTTTAATGTGATTTATTTTTCTTATGTGATTTATATTATGAGCTATTAAACAAGAGAAGCAAACAAAATTTATACACTCTCAAATAATAATTGTGAGTTTTTTAATCATCTAAGCAAAATAAATAAAGTATTTTGAAAGTTAAATGAGGACCTTTTGAAAATTTGGAAAACAAAGTGTTAAAAGTATAAACTTGAAAAGTAAAGTCCACAAGTGTGGGCATACCGTTTGACTTGGATGATATGATGTTGATTAGGACAAGAAGAAAGTTAGCAAGGTATATTTTGTTTAGGGATAGTAACTAGCCGCATAAAATTGAATATCTGATAAGTTGGATATTGATAATAATGCGTATATGTTTAAGTATGTAATAATCAGATTTTGAATAAATTTGGAAGTTAAAAGACTCATGTTTATGTTTTAATTGTTACATTAAACTCGAATCCAAACCTGATTATATCTGTTGTATCAAAATTAAAATACCTTATTAAAAATTAATCTTGGCGAGGACCATTCTCTAAATTCATTAGATTAATTAAGACATGCATAAACTAATATGCTATACCAAAACATGCTCAACTAATTATCACATGATAAAGTTTAACTAATGTGATATGACATTAACATAAAAAGTCATATACTTGATCTCACCTCCCAGCTCTTTCAACATATTAAAAAGAAAAAAAAAAAATCAAGAATGCCCATTCTTAATTTCCAAAGAACACCAAACCAGTGATTAGTGTGTAGTGTGCATGTGCAAAAGAAAACATTTTAATAACATATAAGTCCAAACTTACATACTTTTCTAACGTTGAATCAGTCATTTTTAAAATCCTTTCAAATTATTTTCTCTAATTTTATAAATACATTTTACCAATTAATTTTTTATTCACTCTTTACTCATTCTGAATATATAAAAAGACAAAATTTATCTTTTTTATTAAAAAAAAAAATCAAATTGTTAATCAAAACAACCACTCCCATGTCAATTTGTACATACCTAATTTTCAAAAAACACAACACCAATCAAACGAGTACCTTCATTAAAGAGGACAACTGTTTACACATACGCCAATGGTCGAATGAGAATTGTGTCTGGAAGACAGCCATTGACCAATTCCCCATTTAACATCAGGAATTTTTAATTTTTTTTTTTAAATAAAGATTCTTATCTTGCCTCCATTATAGACCTGAAGACTCGCTAGCTTTAATTTGGAATCATATCTGTATTTATACAAGTCAAGCACTATTATTTATTTTTTCTACAACCCGTGCCCCCATTAAAATTGCTGCTTAAATCCACGGCTGACGCTCCCGACAACTATAATCGACAAAATTTTGGCAATACTATTCTCGCCGTTCACGTCCACGTCTCATGTTTCTTTTTCTTCATTTGAACACTCCATGTTTTTAATTTACCGTCGAGAACAACGTTAACCTTATCTACTGTTTAACAGTTACGTTGTTCATATTCGTAGTATTGTACATGTTTGTGTTTGGGGGAGGTCAGTACAAGTAACTGAGAGATTGTTGGTCAGAGGCGTGAATGGTTATGTTGAGTCCAGCACTTATTTCTTGAAGATGTGACGATATAATAAAATAAAGTTATGCATTCGCTATTAGTTATAGCTTCTGTTGTAGTGATAAACGTTTAATCCTAACAAGTATTATCAGAGCTAGGTTAAGGGCTTGAGGGAGAATTGCAGGACGGAGGTCGATGAAGGGCTAAGTCCAGCACCAGGTAGCTAGGGGGTTGGTGGGAAGAAATAAAATCGTGCAGTTAATTAAGGCTGACAAGTGGGGAGAGAATTGTTAGGTAGAAGCCGGCACTATTAGCTATAACTTTTGGTATAATGGTGAGTTTATCTCAATTTTTTTTTTTCAATTATATCAGTTGGTAATTAATGTAAAGATTCTGTGTTTGCTCGTGGATTGTCTGTACGGTTTCAGGTTCATTATTGAACTCTTTTTATTAAAAGAGGTTTTGAGAAAGTAAAATGTAAATAGAGATCGATAAATAGCTACTAGTAGCTAGAGAAAAATAATCTCGCTACTTAAAAGCTAAGAATTAAAAAATAAAAAAAATAAAAATAAAAAAAAAAAAAACCTTGAGGCCACACTACAGATTCCCTCCCGCAAGGCTCATAAATTGGGTTAGAAGCAAAAACGTAGGTCATTTCATCCACACCCAATATGATAATGCGGTCATTTATTATAAAATTGTATCCCATATGTTAATAAGGTCAAAATTGACTAACAAAGATTAAAAGTTCATCATAATTGAAGGATCAAAGGTGAAAATACATTCTATTATTGTATGCCAAAAGGAGTATCAAGTATGTGAAGGACAGAGCAATACACTAGCTAAAGAATACCTTAACAAAATGAATATATTATTATTTTTTGCGTACGTGACGAGTGAAGTCTGTAGTCACTATCTGAGAGTGTGTACTGAGTAAGCACCACTCTTGTGTAATAGTTCTCAAATCAAATAGGAGAGGTAAACTATATTATATTAGAAAAACCTTATGCAATAGGTTCAACAAAAATGTACTGAAAAGATCAAATTCGTGACCTTTAAATACAAGATACTACACTCATTTAAAAAAATATCGCTACTTGTACGTTATAAATTGTAATTTATATGTTAGGGTCAATAGCATGACACCATATATAGAAACATAGCGTATACCACATATTGGTAATAAAGTAAATTAGATACAAGAAAAAATAATGAATGTACGTGGAACATATTGTATAATAATTACTCCATTATATATCGAATATTATAATTTGGTCCAAGTCCAGTAGTTTGATTATCTAGAAATATCCAGAACAATAGAATATGGTGCACAACTTTTGACTAAAACAGGGTTTCTACTCTCCCTATTCACACTCCATCCCGTCACACTATCTCCCCAAATGCACAACAACTAACTCCAACTGAATTTTGTTTATATATTCTTGTTTTTATTAGTTCACATATATAAACTAATAGAGTGAAAATCTGTTGGGATTTTTGGTTGAAAAAACAATTAAATTAAAAAAAAAAATAGTTGCTAGTTCGCGACTACTTTAAACACACGGTGTTTCGCGCACCAATAATTTTTTTCTTTATTATTATTTTTTTTTGATGAGATTCACAAAGTCATAAAAGACCACATTATTTGCGTGTGTATATATATATGTATGTATATACAATTTTCGAATTATATATTTGAGCAGGCATATATATTTTTGAAATATTTGTTAATATATATATATATATATATATATATATATATGTATATATTATTTGTGTAAAATCAACTTGTTCGCCCAACATCATTATTGAGGATGCTCTAGGGTGCATTTACTTCAACTCTTTAATTTTTCTTTTTATATTATCTATTTTCAAATTAAAGAAGTGTACAAGTAAATGCATTTTATGTTTTTGTTTTTAACTTTTTATAGAAAAATGAAAAATTCTTTTGGGTGGTAAATGTACTATTTTTTATTTATTTATTTTTGGAATACTAGTATCTCTGTTACAATGTAATATCTATTCATAGTTACTTTCTCCACCTATTGAAACACAAAATGACTTCCCATTTAAGAGAGTCACTTTATGCCAACAGACCACAAGGTCATTGGTGGGTGGTAAATGTACTCGAATGTCTAGGATATTGATATATGTAAGTATTCATTTAAAGTTAATAATATATAAATTTAAGCATCGTACCATATGTGAAGAGTTTTTAACTCTGGGGTGTTTAGTAAAAAGCTGTTAGTTGACTGCTGATAGCTGATTGAGTTAGTGGATTTGACTAGCTGATAGCATTAGGTGATTGTAGAAAAATGTTTTGTAAATTAGCTGTTATCTGTTAGCTGATAGCTGATTACATGCAAAATGATTTTCTCAAAAAACCTTTTTTGAACAACTTTTTGAATTTTAATATTTTAAAGTAATAATAAGCTTACAAAAATTAATTAATCAAACGATTATATTAGTTGTTTAACCAAGTCAAACAGCTAATAGTGATCAAATAAAATAAAATAAACTGATAAACTAACTATGTTACCAAACATTGTCACATCTATGTCTCTGTTTATAAAATTCAAAGCGTTGTATGGAATTCTTCAATTTAATTAAACCAAAATTCGTAGGTGTTTGAAATTCATTATAAGTCTCTTTCCATCCCTAGCTAAAAGCAAGGGAATCGCATTTTGGCGAGCCAGTGTGCCATGCCAGAGTTTTTTTTTTTTTTTTACCAAATGCAAGTCTTTCAAAATTGGAAAGACTTGCAAATTTAACTTTTGCAAGATTTTGGCAGTTTTGGAATACTTTTTTTTTTCTTTTTATTTGTATAATAATAATAATAATAATAATAATAATAATAATATAATAATAATAATAATAATAATATTATTATTATTATTATTATTATTATTATTATTATTATAATATTACGGAGATGTAGAAAAAATTGTGTTGAATTACAAATATTATTATGATATATTAGTAGGGTTCACTTTTGAAAGTGAGAGAGAAATAGGTAAAAGATTACTTAAGAAATTTGAAATTGAATTTTCATTTTTTTTCTGTAGGTACTAAATAAATAGCATATCCATAATAAATAAAATCGTTTTTTTTAAATAAAAAAAAAATACAGTGAATAAAAGATTGGTTTCAAGTTCGAAGTAGCATTTGTGGGAGGGAAGAAAATTCCTTGAAAAAGACTTTTAGGGGGCGTTTGGTTCAGGTTATATAATATAACCAAGGGAATGTGACATTGCAAAGCTCACATTCCTATGTTTAGTTCATATTATCTAAGGGAATCTAACATTCCTCAGGAACGTCACATTCCCTCCAAATAGGATTTTGAAGGGAATGTGATTCCCTTCAATTTCTAAGGTTATGTAAGATAACCTTGGTTATGTTAGTTTATCTCACACACACACACACACACACACACACATATATATATATATATATAATTATTTTTGTAATTATATATTTTTTATTTTTATTATGTTAGGTTACCATATAAAATAATTTTGTTTCTCAAGTTTAATATTTTAAAATCATGTAATTATATATGATACCGTTATCTTATTTATTTATTTTAATTTTTAAATTTATTAAAATATATGAAAATATGTTAAGGATATTATAGTGTGTGAATAAAAGATAACTCTGAACCAAACATGATTATATTACATACCCAATTTTAACCAAACACAGGAATCTAACATTCCTAGCAATCTAACATTCCCTAAGGTAATCTGACATTCCGTGAACCAAACGATCCCTTAGGGTAGCATAGACTTCCAATGTCTGGACTGTCAGTACCCTGATATCAAATCAATTTCAATTTTAATTTTCTTATAAGAATTTGCTGGAAATTTTCTGCTTGGTCAATATCTATTTTCTTCATTGCCCCTTTATTTCTCCTTCTGACGGGAAAAATTACAAGACTCAAAAAAAAAAAAAAAAAAAAAAAAAAAATTCCACTGCGAAAAATCTACAACATCGACCCCCATTATGAGCTTGTTGAAGCGTGATTGGGTAATGATCGGGTGAGTTTAATTTCATCACGCATATTCATTATGAGACAAAACATATTTTCAGATGAGTTGAATTGTGATTGGATAATGACTTTTAAATTTAAAAATTCCTAACATAGCTTTCAGATTTTTGGCTCACCCTAATGAGATATATTATAATTTAATATTATTGGCGTCGTTTATTAAAAATTTATATAATTTCTTTATTATGTTATTTAATATCCTATGTATCCCCCCCAAAAAAATGTTCAACACCTAAGTGATCTCTCTTACCATGTTACCCTCTTTGTAGTATAGACCAAAAGTGTTGCAAGAGATCGATACCAAAAGATCATAAGAATGGTATATATAATTTATAATTATGGGGATTGGGATGGTTGAATGTGCTCTTAAAGTTTAAGTGAAAGTGTAATTAGATTACGCCAAGCATCTTGTGTTCAGATAGTACCTCTGTGGCTTCCTTTGAGGGAAAGTCACAGGATCAAACCTTGGTGGTTGGTATTAATTCTTTGGTCTTTCATAGTTTAAGAAAGTATAGAATAAACTTAATATCTATTTTCATTAGATTAATTTAAGAAGTGTAATTAAAGTTTTGAATTTCTAATTTCATGCAATTAGGTTCCAAAATTGACGCTAAGTATCTTGTGCTCAGATGTCATGTAGTGACTTCTCTTATGTGGAAGGTCATGAGAGTTGACTCTTCATTAGATTGAGAAAGTATATTTGAACAGATAATGCAATGTAATAGAGTCAGTGTCATTCAAATACTTATGTTCACATCTTTGGGTTGAAATATTCTCAATTTAAATATACTACTCTGTATTTCTCAAATTAATACTAAATAGATTAATCATGATAAAAGACTATTTCTCAAATTAAACTCGTAAAGAATCAATTATTTCTCGAAATATATTAGGAATCTATCTTACTTTCACATTGAAACTAGGTTGAACTAAGGCCAAATGGCCTATGCAATTAATAAATAAGTAATTTGTCAATGCCCATATTTGTAGTACGATTGCATGTACGTTTGAAGTTCAAAACATTCCTTAAAAAATTTCAATAATCATTGTAGACAAATGATCCATTAAAGGTATCTATAAAGTCTTGCATGTGCAGAATAGATGTCAAAGTTTTAATGTGTCTATGCAACATTCTTCTTGGTGGATTAATTGCATAGCTTGAAAAAATGGTGAATGTGTATACATACCCATATATGTGGAATTGAAGAAGAATGTTTCAATTTTTTTTTTCTTTAATATTGTATATATAGCAACTTTTTAATCTTAATCTTCGTTTTAATATATGCAAGGGAAGAAGAAAGCAATAGGACTATGTGTATCTTGATTCTTGATGAATTAGCTCCGGCAAAACTTGTTAAATTAATTAAATTTGGGAAATGGTCTAACTCATCATTCGCCTAGTAGTTCAATAAATAATATTGTTAGATTTAGTGGAGTAGCCCGCCAATAAATAATATTGTTAGATTTAGTAAAGTAGCTCGCATGAGTAGCTCAATTTATTATAAAATTAAATTTGTTACAAAAAATAAAAAATCGAGTCTCACTAATCAGTTGAGTCAAAAACATGTGCATATGCCTCTGGCAAGTTGGAATAATGACAATTATTGCATTGAGCAAGATGCATTGCGATTTCCTCTTTTATGAACGCCGCACCTGAGTATGATCGGAACAGGAGTTTTTAACAATTGACCTCGCCTATATGCTCGCGGGCTGGCCTTTCACATTTTTTTAGACTCGCGGCCAGCCTGCCTTAAAAAAAAAAATTAGTAGACCTCTAATAATATATAAATACTTATTACCAATGCAACCAGACTATCCTAACCTTCAATAACTATTATACATAATAATGTATTATGTGGTTAATAAATCACATAATTAATGTTCACGACATCGACCTCTTGACTTCTAAAACAATAATTATATAACTTAGCTATTTAATCTTCTAATAATTTGTATTTATATCTCACTTATATGTAAATCTCTACTATATATAAGGTTGTGGGGGTGCTAAAGTGTAACTGCCCACATTACTTCTTTTTTTTGGATCTGTTCTTAATTATATGACTTAGCTATTTAATATTTTAATAATGTGTTACAATTATTCTGCCACGTTTTAATGACATAAATGCATAGTTAGCCTGAAATGGATACTGTGTGATGATAATAGTGGTTTATTAATGGGCGTTGCATAGTCAATTGGTAGCTAGTACTGTACTGGAATGGTAAATGAATGCCAATTATTTTTTTAAAATATAATTTTGCAATTATTTCAACCATCAAGAAATTTTACATTTACCCTAAAAAGAGTATTTGAGAGTGTGAAACACAATTTTCGTACTAAAAAATTATAAATTTTACTATTCTTGCTAATACTGTACCCGCTCTTTCGAACCCAATGTACCAAATCTTTTTAGATAGTGTGCTTTACTTTTTCTTTGGAATTTACAAACTATTGTGCAAGAGCACAATTTACCTAGTGCACCTTGGGGGAGAAGAAATATAATTTTACATTTATATACAAGACAAGATGAGAAGGTCAGATATGACTCAAATACTATTCTTTGTATATGTCATGTGTACGTTAATTCGAAAATGACTTTTGATCTATTCATGAATGTTTTTGAATGATTCAACTCCTCCCACAATATAATTATTTTTAAAATAAAGGGAGTATTATTAAGCAACACCATAAGTCAATCTTTGTGTCGATTTTTTTGCAAATTTTTGTCGGGTGAAAGATTGGGGTACTACGGTCTGACCTGAGGACATATTTTGGGACTCCTTTCTGCCGATGCTAGTGAAGTTAGGTTTAGAAGGGTCAGTTAATGCATGCCTTGAGCCGGAGCGTTCTCACCCAAAAAATAATAATAATAATAAAAAATCATAAGCCTAATGCATCCACACTCCTAACGATCAGACATAAAAATAACCTCCTTTAAAATTGTCTGTACATATGACCAGTATTCGAATATGTAGAATGAGTAAATTTCACTTCTATGTAATAACCTGCAAATTATACATTTAACGTAAATTACATTAAAAAGATCATGTGTTATAAGTTTGACCAAGATGGTATTAATAATAATCGATTAATGGTATTTGGGGTGACACATGGGATGGTAAATTAAAGGTGCAAAAAGAAGAAGTGAAAGAAAGATATAATGGCCAGAATTATTGAGTCAACGGAGTCCATCAATGCTCAGCTCACATGGAAAGCCAAGCAGAAAAGTCTAAGCTCTTTTGATTTGATTGTGCCTCTTGGTCAGTCTTGGTATCCTTCCATTTTTATTCATTTAATTATATGTTCAAAATTGAATATTTAAATAATAATTTTATAGTGATTTTTTTTATTTTTTAAAAATAAAATAAAGAAAACTAATTCATTAATTATAGGCTGAAACGTTTACAATAAAGATCAATGGAATGATTAAACATTCATTTCAGTCAGACATAGAAACAACTTCCGTAACAATACTAAAGAAAACTTGATTCGCAAATTTGAAGCTGGATTCTTTAAAGTTTCTTTAATGATTTATAACGTTGTATGATATTACTAGTTATAATATTAAAAATATTAGGATAATCTCAGTCAAATTGGACAGATATTTAATTTCGTAATCACAAAGTTCTAAAATATATAACCAAAATAACCCATTCGTTCCGGGAGGCATGGAAGCTGGCCCAAAGAGAATTTTCACTTGTGAGTATCAAACTTAGATTATCTCTAGAATCGTCCCACACAAAAGTTCCTTTGTCACTTGAGCTACCCCTTTTTGTTACCGAAAAATTACTCTTTAAACCTACATTTAACACTTTCCTTAAAAAATTGTGTCCTTTTTACAAACAAATTTTTCTAAAAAATCGGCACTAATGGTTTGGGAATATGAATTCACATGTTTTGTGAAATGGACTTTCAGTACCTTTCCAGTGAACTTGAATTGGCTCCAACCGGATTTAGGGGATTCAAAGATTTGAACTAGGTTTGACTGCTTTCTTTCCCTACTGCATATATATAGCAGCGGTTCTGGTCTTACATTGTGCCCTCAATTTTGACGGTAGACTTACAATTCTGGTAATATAATAATTACCAGTAAATGATACCAAAACAATAAAAAAGAAAATAGTGGATGATATGATCAAAATTGGTCAAACATAAAAATATAGCTTTAGTTGGATTTATTCTTATGATAAGATTCAAAGTAGATTATCGAAATAATTATTCGCTGACTATAATAATTTCATTATTTTAGCCTTCGATTTTTAATTTCGTCCAACCATGTCTATGTGTACCAAATTTGTATAATACTTCTTGTAATGACTAATATATATGTATATATTTGAGTGAGTTAATACATTTGGAAGACAAAAATTTGAAGAAAATAATATTATAAGATGTGGATTGCAATAAGTAGGACAAAATATAAATGTAAAAATTTATAAGATGTGGATTGCAATAAGTAAGACTAAAACGTTGTACAAACCTCCATGTTTTTTTTTTTTTTTTTTAGTTATACATAATGTAAGAGGCACTGGTGCAATCTACATTATTTACTTTATTGAATAAAATTGAAAATTGATTATTAAAACGGTGAAATCAATGAATCACTTTGGTAATTTACACGTACGATTTACAATTATTATTGTGTGAATCATACTATCAAGTCATATATATTTATTACACAAATAATGTATTTTTAGTATATTAAAAAATATACATTGACCCAGTTTGGTAAAATGGCTGTTAGCTGTTAGCTGGTTGTGTTAATTAGAAGGTATAAATAGTTGATAACATTAGCTGATTGTAGAAAAAGTGTTTAGTAAATTAACAGTTAGCTGATAGCTGTTTGGTATAATTTCTTTTATCAAAAAGCTAATTGAAAAAGTTGGTTGGAGTAGCTTTTAAAATTTTAGACTTTTGGAGTTGCAAAAAGCTAATTAACCAAATATTTATATTGATATTTTAACTAAATCAAACAATTAATAATGGTCAAATAAACCAAAATTGGCCTATAGACTAATTTTTTACCAAATAAGACTATTGTATTATGAGAAAGTACATTATTTTATACAATATATATTTAGTATAATAATAATAATATACTTTTAGCATATTAAAGATGTACTTATTGTTATAGTCCATAGAATACTTTGCCAAAGATTTAGCATCCAATTCTCTTCTTTTTTTTTGGAATTTCGTTTTATGGGCTGAAGGTTATTAATCTTGGAGGAAATAAGCTTACATTTAACAAGACCAAGCATATAGTTGGGCTGGAGAATTGGGCCTAGGTACGTAACTGGATGGGCTATATAGGTTGAGAAACAATGAACGGGCCGTGGCCCACAATTGAGGATACAGAACGCAAATGAACATGGGCTGAACCCATTTTGGGATGGGAGGAAGGTTCGAGAAAATGGTGCAATCGTTATGCTGTGCATCCGTATGCACCATGCATGGTGCATACGGATGCCAAAACGACGTCGTTTTATTAAAAAAACGCGCGTCTCTCCTTTAAAAAAAATTCAGGTTCGATTCCCAGCAACAACATTATATTGTTCATTCATTCTGAAATTTTAGTTCATAGATTATGGAAATATAGTTCATTGATTATGGAATTATAGTTCATCGATTATGGAATTGTAGTTCATCGATTCTGAAATTTTAGTTTATAGATTATGGAATTTTAGTTTATTCATTCTGGAATTTTTAGTTCATAGATTAGATTATGGAATTATAGTTCATCGATTATGGAATTATAGTTCATCGATTATGGAATTTTAATTCATATGTTGTTGCTGGGAGGCGAACCTGATTTTTTTATTTTTAAGGAGAGACGCGCGTTTTATTAAAACGACGTCGTTTTTGCATCCGTATGCACCATACATGGTGCATACGGATGCACAGCATAATTTGCCAAAATGGTGGATTAGAACTTATTTTCTATTAGGACCTTACACATTGAAATTAATCATGTTTTTATATCAGCATAAATCTCAAAGGGTTTGTATCGGATAAGACCTTAAATGGTAACAAAATAATCTCTCATAAATTCTAAAATAGTTGTATTTGCAACGCTCAAACTCAAGAACTAGTTACGTTAGAAGAGACTCATGACATCTTACTATAGTGGATTTGAATTCTGACTTTGAAAGAGTTAGAAAAAAGAGGGGAGAATATTTAATTTGGTGTTTTAATGAGCGAGAACTAAACCTGGGAAATTATTCTCTGGTCAAAAATATATACCGAGTTACATTTGCCGGTATTTTAATTTTCAGAGCTTAAATAATTAAATTATTTAATTTAGAAAATTTAAAGGAGTTGAAAATCCACGTTAATTTCGTTTTAGGATGGGAATTATAAAACTAAGTAAACTACAACTTGCGGCGTTTGTGTCTGCAGAATCTTGGTCTTCCTACAACTTGTAATGAATGAAAGCCGCAAATTTTAACCATTCATGCATGTTAGTTCCTAGGAAAAAACAAACAACTTCTCCGGCCATTAATTACAACTCTCTTGGAATAAAAGTATAAATGCTATCTTTAAAACTACTACTGTAAAATATATAACTATTCTTTAACGTTACAGAATAATTTTGTCATGTTTAATTTTTTTTTTTTTTTTTCTTAAGTTGTTAGGTCAAAAATAAACATTAGACATTCTAAAAATTAAAACCATGTGATGTTGCTCATTTTACACGTCTTAAAATCTGATCATGGCGCGTTCAAGTCGGCAAAACACATTGAGCGGCGACAATGGATATGATTCTATCCAAAATTAATTAATTAATTAATTAATAAAAGAAAAAACTTTTAGTAATTTCCCATATTTAATCGATATAATAATAATATGGGGTCAATGGTTCAGTCGGTTTATACACTGGTTTTGGAACGAATTAATTAGTCAACGCAGACGTGTCGAATTGTGATGCCGTATCCATCTCTATAAATAGAAACCTATCACTTTCCAAATATGACATTTCCGCCATATCTTGCATGCATGCTTTGGCTCTCCATCAGTTCGGTAGTGAATAGTGATTTTATATATATATCGCGTCTAGTAATTAAGGAAGAAGATCAGATGATGGGGATCAGTGGAAGAAGCCATGGCAAGAGCGCAACTTGGTATTCAAGATTAAGCAGCGGCGGCGGCGGCGGCGATATGGAGAAAGAGGAGACGTCTGCCGCCGGCGGCGGCGGCAGAATCCGAAAGGGATACATCCCGATGGTGGTGGGGCAGACGGAGGAGGATACGGAGAGAATATTCGTTCCGACCAAGCTTCTCAAACATCCTTGTATCATTAGCCTCCTCGAGCTGTCTGCCAGCGAGCTCGGCGGCTACACCCAACCTGGGAATCTCCGAATCCAGTACGACGTTCAACAGTTCAAACGAATGCTTCGAACCATTCTCTAGCTACCTCCTAATATACTTGTTCACAGTACATAGTAGAGCCCAGGCATGCATTTGCGTAGACTATTTTATTTTATTTCTGGGTATTTTAATTATCTTTCAGTTCATTCAGAAGTTTCAAAAAACCTGATTTGACTGATTGATCATCCCTATTAATTTCTTTTTTTTTTTTAAATTTTATTTTATGTATGTATGCATGGTATGGGAAATATATATTATTTGATTTACGATAAATTTCGTAACAACTATTTAAAAATGTATTTTAAATAAAATATGCTTTATAACCATAGTTTTATTAGTTTGTTTTAAATTTTTCACAAAATTCAAATGTATAATATATTACTTTGAAATAAATTTTGAATGATTTAATAATTACAATTAAAATTTAAAATGATTAAAATAAATAGAGCAACAACGGAAATTATTTTAAATGTTAGTAATTATCATTTTAATTAAACATAGGTATGTTTGTTTTAATTAATTTTTATTACCATTATAAATTTATAATTCAAATAAATAATTAACTAATTAAAATATAAGATAGTAAAATTGTGAGTCCATAAAAAGGGAAAAAAATTATAAGTAATGGGGATAAGGGTTTTATATTAAAGGTCATAGAACAAAAATGATTGTGTTATATATCTGGCACGTTTTCTTGGATAAATGATGACTGTTGAAAGAACACGTTAGTGGTAATTATATTGTGCAAAAGAAGTCAAAGAATTCGTAGTATTTAGACTAAAAGGTTCCTTGTGATAACGACACATAATATATAGTTTTAGAAAACTCTAATACACGTGGAACATATTACAATTTAAGAATTGATTTTGTAATATCATGCTTATGGTCGTTGTGTTTGATAATTCACCATAGACCGTTAGTTAATTATATTGTACACTTAGTTTTGTTCAAGAAAATGTTGTTTTTTTTTTTTTTTGTTTTTTGTTTTTTGTTTTTGTTTTTTTTTTTTTGTTTTTTTGTTTTTTGTTTTTTTGGTACAATACATAAATTTTAAAAGTAGTTAGTCTTCACACAATTCAACTATTCAATCAATCGACCCAAATCCTACCAATGACGACTACAAAAAAGTGTATATGGGACCTTAGTTTTAGAGTTAATTCCATGTTTGATCCTAATTTTATAGATGACAGTCCACTTTTAATTCTTTTTCAGAACATCCATCTTTCATCTTAGTATTATTGTGTGTTGATCATTTTTTATTTTTCGTCAACAAAATCGTTGAGATATTGTTAAACACAAAGACTTTTTTATCTTTTTTATGCAAACTGAGTTGACCCGCTATATTTTTATTTTTTATTTTTTGAAAAGAATCATAATTGAAGACCTAAATGTCCTTGTATTAATTTAAATAATTTTGTTGATGGAAGACCAAAAATGATCATTTCACAATAAAACTAAGATCAAATAGGATGTTCAAAAAAAAATGTTAAAAATAAATTGACACCTATAAATCGAGGACAAAAATAAAATTAATTTCTTCTTTTATTTAAAAACAATTTATAAAAAATCGAAGGTAGTAGATAGCGGCAAATTATTGTGTGGACCATGGTCCACAAAATGTTATGTGGACCATGGTCCACAAAATGTTATGTGGACCATAACAAAATGTACATTTTTAATATACTAAATGTACATTATTTTTGTACTTAATATACATTATACAATATAATGTACACTCAGAACAAAAATAATGTACATCCCCTGAATACAATGTACATTATTTTTGTACTGAATGTACATTAACTTTGTACTTATTTATTACAAAGTTAAGGACTTATTAATTGGTTGAAATTGAAAGTCAAAGACCAATTTGTGAATTTAGCTATAGTCGAGGGACCATTTTGGGTATTTACTCTTTAAACAATTTTGTCGATGGAATGGTCATTTCACAATAAAACTAAGATCAAATATGATGTTCAAAAAAAAAAAATTCCAAAAATAAATTGACACCTATGAATCTAGGACAAAAATGAAATTAATTTCTTCTTTTATTTAAAAATAATTTATAAAAAATCGAAGGTAGTAGCTTGAGTTCTTAAGCACCTAGTTCGTGACGTGCTTGATTTTTTATTTATATTTATTTATTTATTTTATATTATTAATTGCTGCGGTCAAGCATGGCAATTAATAAATATAAGAAAAATCAATACAGATTGCAGAATTCGTTAATCTTAGAAGTTGTAATTATCATGTTAATTAATAATTTAGCTGGACCCGTTTACTTCCATTTTTTATGATCTATTTTCTAATTTTCAGTTTCTATCTTTATTATTATTATTATTATTATTATTATTATTATTATTATTATTATTATTATTATTATTATTATTATTATTATTATTATATTATTATTATTATTATTATTATTATTATTATTATTTTGTATTCAGTTTAAAATTCATGTTACTACCCCTCACAAATTAAAATTATTCATGTACAGAAAATTTCAGTTAATATTTTATTGATTAGGATTTTGTATTATAGTTTTTATTGTGTTTGACTTTATCAATTGTTATTTTGTTATTTACTTATTAAATTAAATATTGTGTGTAATAATTGTAAGTTTTGATGAATATTTTAAATATAGAAAACCAGTAATTTATGTTTATATGCGATGTTAGTATATGTTAGACGTCTCATGTTAAACAGTTTAACATAAAAATTACTCATATATAAAAATAGATAAATAATTTAAATCTATAAAATAAGTAATTGTTGTGCTAAAAGTGTCATTTTCCGTTTTACTAATTACTACATTGTATATATATACCATTGTCGGTTCTTAAGATGATAATAAGTACGTTGATTCTTAAGATGTATATATACAAGAAGAGTTTACGAAATCAATGCTGTATGGAAAGAAAGAAAATTAAAAAATCATACCCATCAATTTAAGAAATAGAAATCGAAGACAATAATCCTTGAAATCTCTCGATTAATTAAAGAGAAGATCGAGATAGAGGATTAATCTTCAAGCAAATCATATTTAAAGTCCATCACAAAGAAGTGTAACCAAACGAGTCAAGCAAGCAAATCATATTTACGGAGTATATATATGAGAATTGGAATTGCACAAGATTTTATTTTATTTTTTTTAATATAGCTTACAATAGTCAAAGTCGAGCCATTAGTCTTACAAAAATCCATATCCCCTCTATCAGAAGGAATTAGAGATTTTTTTTAATAAAATAAAGTTTTATTTATTGAAATTTAAGTATAGTACAATTCATACACACCATGATCGAGACATGTTTGGGTTTTGCGTCTCACTAAGTATAAGTGGTTTCGTTAATAATATTGCCGCAGTCAAGCAAATTGGCAAAAAAAATACATTAAAGTCAATTCCAAACGAATTAGTCTTATAACCATTGTTACTTAAATAATTAATTAATAATTCTGGGAATTCCAACAATTCATACTTTGGGATTATTCAATAATGTTATTTATATTTAAAAATATATGTTTATGATCTAATATAACATTAATTTATAACCTTAAGAAAATGTAAACTAATCTAAGTTATCTAAGCAGTTTAAACTAAAAATGTTAATAGAAAATACTTATAAAAAATTAAATTTGAAATATTGTGATTATCAAGTCAACTGTCTATTAAATTAGTTAAAGTTACGGGTTATCCCATCTAACCTAACTACATATACATATAATTATTTTTCCCTCTAAATGTTTCCCTTAATATTTTCTCCCATGATTTGGCTTAAAATTATTGATGCCAATGACTTGAGTGATCCCACCACTTTTTTTTTTTTTTTTTTTTTTTTTTTGTAAATAGTTTTTAATTTTAATACTACGTATTTGTTTATTATTTTATTGTATTATTTATAGAATTTATTTTACTTTCAAACTCTTGAATATTGGCATTAATTAGCGCGGCATTTTTGGTCATTTATTTTTGAGTTAATTTTATTTGTTATCCTAGTATTATTGTGGTATGATTATTATATTTTTTGTCATTTATCAATAAAACAGTTTAAATTTTGTTAAATTCAATGACGTTTTGGTCTTCAATTATGAATGTTTTCAAAAAATAAACATAAAAAATATAACGGGTCAAACTGTTTTGTATAAAAAAGATCAAAATATCATTTTATTGAACGACATTTCAACAATTTTGTTAACGGAAGACAAAAAATGATTATGCCACAGTAATACTAGAACCAAATGAAAATGTTATAATAAAAAAAGGATTATAGACTACCACCTATAAATTTAGGACAAATTAAATAATGGATCGAATTTACTCTTTATTTTCTTTTGTATAACTTTTAATTTTTTAAATTTTATTATTATTATTATTTTTACTTTGGCTTAAATTCCATTTACTCCAAGTAATAAATGTCAAGAATTTGACATGATTATGTCTGACTTAACACGGGGTGGCTTAGACCATGTCATATGTAATTAGTTGTACCATTTTCTTTGTTAATCACTGCTTAGTGAATCGGTTATATTATATTATATTATTATTATATATTATATAACCAAAGTGCACCGTAAGCTGCCAGATTAGCCTTTTCTCCGAGTTCACATTGCTCCGGCCTTCAGTTCACACTGCATTTCATTTTCCATTAATCCAATCCTATAAATACCGTACCCCAAGTTTAATTAATTACCCAATTAACTTGTTTAATCCAAAGCTGCAAATTAAAGCTGAAATAATGGGTCTCATAGCGCTAATAAGCATGGGCAGCAAGAAGCAGAGAGAGAAGAGTTGCACTAATTCTTCTTGCGCTTACAAGAGATTAAGCGGCGGCTGCGGCGAAGCGAGGCCGGGAGAGTGCCGGAAAGGGTACGTGCCGGTGATGGTAGGGCCGTCGGAAGAAGAAGAATGGGAGCGGATAATGATCCCGATGAAGCTTATGATGCATCCTTGTATTGTTAATCTCCTCGAATCCTCGGCTGTCGAGCTGGGTTACGACCAGCCCGGAACTCTCAGAATCCAGTGCGACGTTCAGGGCTTCAAAGCACTGCTCCACTCCATCTCCCGGCGCCGCCGATAGATAATTATATATACTTAACGTTGTATGTAATACTATATATATATATATATATGTTTTGATGCTCGATCATATCGGTGTTTGCAGAAGGCAATACAATACAAAACTATAATATGTATAGCTAACCAGGCCAGTATACATGTACGTTTGTATGAAATAGATATTCAGTACAGTGGAGATCAGATCAGTATATATTTTTTTGTTCAAATTATTTCTCAGTTTTTCTTCTATCTTTTTCCTGTAATTGTGTAAAAACAGAGAGGTTTGGGTGCTTTAATGAAAAACACTACACTGACCTTAATTTTCTCTGGACAATTCAAGCTAGTTCAACATCCATGGATAATGCTATGCAAGCTCAAGCCTAAGTTGTAACTATGTTTGAAATGTAAGATTTTCCCTAATAATATATATTATATATTATATATTAGGGCCTTAATTAAGTGGTGCAAGTTGACTACGGTTATTAAGTGGTCTGGTTGGATTGAATAACTAGAAGTTGTTAGTGAACTACACTCTCGGCCTAATATAAATCTGGATTGATGGGATACAAGTTTATGGATTAGATAGCACAGTAGACACCAATACATCATCTAAGGTTCTGAGTCTAGTATGAGGCAAACCATGATTTACGGTTTACCGTTAAGAGGCAAGGAACATCAGCTATGGCTAAAGATCAACACGACTATTGCTTCCGCTCTTATACGAGGTCAGATCTCTCGTATACTATTGTTCAATATAGTTAGATTATTTGTATCTAACATTATTGGCTAAACTTAGGTAAATTTTAAATCATGTGGTATTGAAGGCCACTGTTAAAATTCATGAATTCATATTTTGATAATGATTTATATTCATAATATAGTAATGATTTATGCTCAGAATATCATAAAATAACTAAAATTATATTAAAGAATGAATTATACTCAAAAGCCCAGAGCACCCCACTTGTGTACGTATATGAGCATCTGATAAGGGATCAGGTGACAAAAACTTCACCCAGTGAAATGTACCGATTAATCACAGCCTTATCTTGTCAAAATCAACACAACTTATGGTTTGTAAGTTCAAAATTTAAGGTGCCTAAATTTATAGCGTTATGTGTGTAAGGTCACAACTTAAGTTGTGTATGCTTAAAGCTTAGGTGCGTAAGTTTATAGCTTATTGTGCGTATGTTTAAAGTTAAAGGTGCATAATTTAACTCTTAAGATACAAATGTTTTAAGTTTACAGGTGCATCAATTTGAGACACTTAGCTTGATCATTTGCATCTAAGTTGACAGGAACTATGTTTAAAAAAAAAATATCAATTTGAGATGTTGATCTGAATTAAATCAACGATTCATACCTCACTCCATTTTTTACCGGGAGAAATTTCACACGTGAACCATTCCCTGAGCACCCTAATACTATATATATTCAATTAATGCTATATTTATAAGCTCAAGCCTATTGCTGGCACAACAATCCAACAATATAATTTATTATATCGTTCAATTTTCAAGAATTACAAGTAGATCAGAAGCTAATATTGCTTCATACTATTATTATTATTAAACTTGTTGGGAACAATATTATTATTAAATAGCATTAGATCTTCTCCCAAAAAGTTGAATCCGCAACCCAAAGGGTTCCCATAATTAGATGTTCATATGGAGGAGACGTCGGTTGTGAGGTTGATATAACCATTTTTGATCATCCACTCCAAACTCCAGTGATTCATGGGAGTTTTGAGTGTCCAATACGCCCAACCAAACGTGGCACGATCAAACACTTCCAGCTGCGCCTTAGCGAATCGCTGATAATCTTCCTTTGTGGTGTTTGGAATATGCCACTCCGCCACCCATTCTCCCACGAAAGATAGAGCCCCGTTTGGGGTGTTCAAAGCACTCAGCACCTGATTGCAGTGGGTGTAAACACCCTCATTAATGGTGTCCTCCACAGTGGACTGTTCGAAATTGTAGAGATGGACGTCGAGGACGGATCGGTCAAAGTGGTTGGCGAAGGAGAGGAGCTCCGTCACGTCATAAGCCGCCATCCGGGTGGGCATCACCACGTACGCCGTCGATGACTGCCTCCTCACCGCTTCGTATCCCTCCTTGTAGTAAAACTTCAACGCCTCCGGTGAAACCCAGAGCATAGGCTCATTCATCAGCCCTATCGAGTATAGACTAGGATTCTTCCCGTACCTAATTAACCATCCACATAAGCTGATAGTTGGATTGCACATTTTTGATTATGTATTATAGCATGCACTGATAGTTGGATTGCACATTTATGGTTATATGCTCAACACGTACTATATATACCTAGCAGCCAGAAACTCGATGATTGCAACGGTTTGCCAGAGGTTGTCTATGCCCCATTCCAGAGACCCATCTCGTGAGCCGCTGAGCGCCAAACCATTTTGCGATCCCGGTGCAGCGTGCAGATCTAATAAAACCTTCAATCCATATTTCCTATAATACATCAGATCAGATCAGATTATGAAAAAAAATCAAATCATTAAAAGTATATGATAATAATACGCACGTAGCCCATAAAAAAGCATTGTCTAAAGCCTTCAAGGATCCCCCCACGAAAGGCTTTGGAGGGTTTGGATCGGAAGCAATCCACCATCCAACTGGTATTCTCACTGCATTTAGTCCGTTGCTGGAGATGAATTTGAAGTCCTCTTCCACTATGAATGTTTCCCAGTGTTCCTATACATACAACATAATAATATGCACCTCAAGGTTATATATATATATATATATATATATATATATATATATATATTATGAAAGTGCTTGCATTTAGGGTTTGGATTTTAAAGTTTATGACTGAATTTTTTTGTTTCGTTTGGATTAGTGTTTCACTTTTTACTGCTTAGAGTTAAGCATTTACAATTTAAATTTAAAATTTAACTTTTTCATTGATTTTATAAAATATAATCATAAATCATGATGAATGCATATTTAAGTGTTCAAGAAAGTGAAGTTGACGATAATTAGAAAATTGTTGTCCCATTTTTTAAAACTTATCCATATGATTTTTACAATTGTAAGGCTGATATTAGTTCTTAATTTTCTGTTTGGGTGTGTTCTCAATGGATCATAAGCAAGTATATATATATATATATATATATATATATATATATAGACACATAACTTACTAATATATACTATCATTTACATAGGTATATGTATGTACCCTCATAACTTTTGGTGCTATTAATGGACCGTAGCCATTTGTAAGTTGATACTCTCCTTCGAATTCTATAGAGACTGTCAAGGTGAAAACCGAGGGATCATCGTCACCCCATCTCCCATTCCCTTTAGAATCTGCCGTGACAAGCTCCTCCGTCTTCACCTAAGAAAATGTTATATATTATATTTTCATTAATTGAACGATATAAAAAAGACATTTTCATAATTCAAAAAAAAAAAGCAAAAAATCAAGGGAGGTAAAAAATAATGATAAAAGCAATGGTTACAATCCTAGTTTAATGTATGTTTATTAATTAGA
Organism: Ipomoea nil; assembly: GCF_001879475.1. NCBI lineage: Eukaryota > Viridiplantae > Streptophyta > Magnoliopsida > Solanales > Convolvulaceae > Ipomoea > Ipomoea nil. The sequence continues at coordinate 5,878,450 of NW_017617849.1, read as the reverse complement.
GAAATTTTTATTATTAATAAATAATTTTTAAAAAAAGTTAAGAATACATGTATTTTTAATACATTTTTCAATTTGAATAATAAATTAATAATAATAAAAACATTAATTTCTTTTGGGTATACAATACAATATCTGTTCATAACTATTTTCTCAAACCTAAAAAAGTCAATATCCCCACTGAGATTCGAAACCATAACTTTCCGTATGAAAAAGTTACTTCATGTCACTAGACCATTATATCATTGGAAATTTAGAATGACTTTAGTTGACTTTATTACATGAAAACCACTTTCCATAAATTTGTGGACAAATTCAAACTATTAATATGCAAGATATGATGGATAAGAAATCAAATAAAAAAGGAGCAGCAATGCCATTTTCATAATTGTCAATAAAATAATTGTATAGGTATGATTTATTATTATTATTATTATTATTATTATTATTATTATTATTATTATTATATGTATACCCTTTGGTCATTTTACATGTTAATCTAAACAACTAATTTTTTTTAAATATCTTTTTACCAACCGTTAATATAATTCGTTGGTCAAATTCGCTAAGGCTAACTGCTGATTGTCAAACAAGGACATTGCGGGTAGTTCTCACTTCAATTTGTTGTGTGATTTGAATACTCTCTTTGTCAACAAATCCCTCAAATAATTAATATGATTGACTTTATTAATTTTTTTTTTAATTTTTCATTGTATTAATAAAACTTGGTAAATAAATATATAGCATTATTTTTATATTATAACTTTGATATTTAATTAAAAAATAGTGCACAAAAAATATAATAGACAATGTAGTGAATATAATCAATTGATGAATTTTAATGTAAAAAAAATTTTACATTAGAGAAAAATAAAGACAATATAACTAATAAAATTATTTTTCTTAATTAATTTATTGATAATGAATAATTTTTTAATAAAGACATTATATGAACAATGTAGCGAATATAATCAATTGATGAATTTGAATGTATAGAATTTTTATATTGGAGAAAAAATAAAGACAATATAACTAATGAAATTATTTCTCTTATTTAATTTATTGATAATGAATATTTTTTTTTTTGAATAAAAGCATTGTAAACACATAATTCTAAATTAAAGAAATGCATATGTATTATTTTTTGTTGTAGCTACTAAATTATTATTTAATTTAATAAAAGTAAAATAGAGTACTAATTTTGTTAATAGGGATGAGGTTCGAACTTAAGACCTTTCTTATTGAGATAAATGAGTAAGTTAACGTGAACTAACAGAAATTAACGCAAAAGATAATATTTAATGTAAAAATTAACAGATAATTATATTCATTGAGGATAAATTAGAAAATTTTTAAAAAAAATTAAAATCTGATCAATTTGAGTTATTTATTTAATTAAAAAATTTGACTGTCATTTTTTCTACCCATTATAAACCTAATTCACTTGGACTCTTATTAGTATAGTAGATTTGGTGAGAATATGCATACTCACCTGTAAGAAAAACCCATTGGAGGCCTTAATCCGAACACGGTATGGGTCATCGGAGTTTCTAAGAATTACAAATGTCTCCGTTATACCCGGTGTGCTTTCGACCGCCACGAGGTTGACTCCGGCGCCGCCATTGGTCTTGTCTAATCCGACGAATTGGTTGTTGGTCACCCTCAAGTTAAAGGTGGTCTCATTGATCCTCCACAACTACAAGAATAATTAGTGAATATTACAAACATACAGATTAATGGATAATCAAGCGGGTTTAGCCTGAAAGATGATCAGAACCCCATTTTCTCGGACATCAATTTCATCGAATATAATATTTACTCTGAAAGTTTCCAATCGCGAAGCCATAGGTTTATTAGCAACCAAGATACTCCCGCCGCCGGATTCTGCAGAGAGATACTTTCCGACCGTAACAGATTTAAATTGGACTTTAGTTCCATCCTGGGAAGCAGTTTCAATTCAAGAGTTAATAATAATTACTTCAACAACGTAACTAACGTTAGTTAATGACAATTAAGTGATCGAAAAAAAAAAAAAAAAAATATATATATATATATATATATATATATATATATAATTAATTAATTAAGTTTCCATGCGGTTGTACGGTGAGTAATGTGCGTGAGTTTTGTACTTAAAGGCGCGTGAGTTTTATGTTTAAAGTGCGTGAGTGTGTACTTAATGTGAGTAGTTGTTGAAACTTTGCATGAGTTTTGTATTAAGGTGCGTGAGTTTTATGTTTGATACGTTAATTCCAGTGTGTAGAGCAAAGTGAGCTTCTTTTTTTCATTGTTCTTGTTCTATCTTGTAGAGAGAGGGGGGAGGGTTGTACATTCTAGAGAGAGATTGTGTGGGAAAGAAGAAGGAACCCCTAAAATGAGGGGTTAGGCTATCCTTATCCCATAAATTTTTCTCACTTTCTAAAATGGTTCTCACTTTCACATCATCAAAACAAAACCAAAATCAAAAAAAAAAAAAAAAAAAAAAAAAAAAAAAGAGTTGCGCACCTGAGCGTGCAAAGCACGCGCCCGTGTGGGCTGCTGCTATGCGTGAAACACGCACAGCAGCTCATGTTCCTTAATTTTTTTTCTTCTTTTCTGTCATTATCCTCAATTTTGCAGGAGAATTCTTCCCACCTTTATTTCTTCTCCACACTTGATATTATCCCCACTCAAGAGAATGAATCTGTCATTATCTTCGTAATATCTACGGATGTAGATGCTCTTAGACACCTAAGCCACAAAATTAAATTAAAAAGAAAGTATTTGACACAAAAGCATGGCTATATCATCTTGCAAGTGGAATCATTTCTGGGATGGGGTTAGCCATAGGGTCCTTTATATACGCCTAAGCATTGACCTTGACTTTGACCCGCTAACATGAACCGTTTGACTTCGATCCGACTATAAACGAGAGCGCGGTCGTACAGGAAAGTTGAAACTGGGGTTAAGATGCATGTGTTTTGTGCTTAAGGTGCGTGAGTTTGTGCTTAAAGTGCGTGAGTTTTGTACTTAAGGTGCGTGAGTTTATGTTCTTACGATGTTTTGTTTGTGTGCTTAATATGTGTATGTTCTGTACTTAAAAGTGCGTCAATTTAATGGTTAATATGCGTCCACTCTCACAACCGCACGCAAAGACCTCCGGGATCCTAATCACTTCCCTATATATACCCACTCTCTCTATATATATATAGGAAGAGGAACTGAGCTAGCTAGCGAATTGAATTGATCGAACCAGGAGATCTTTGTTGGGAATGGCGTCAAAGAGAGAACGCTGATCCATCCTTCAGCGACTAGCCACCCGCCGAGATTAACACCGCGAACCCGGAAGCCGTTGGAAGCCGCCGGAGTAGTGGCGACCGTCGCCTGAGAAATTGAGAGTATGCAACAGACGATGAGAATGAAAACATAGGAATTGGGTTTCATGGTTGCAGGTAGTAGTGTATCCATCTTTCAATTCTTGTGCATGCATATATTATATTATTCTATCAATTCTTAAGATTAGTTTTGCCTGTTTTTATACAAGCCTATCTCGTTTTCCATGCCACAAATTAATAAAGGAAATTCTAAATTTCTTCCATCCCAACTTATTTTATAATACAATAGCTATCTTGTCGACAAATCGGTCTACACGTGTCTTATGAACCATAACAAAAAGTATATTATTCGTTGGTTCAAACTCATGACTTTACATATGAGAGAGTCCCTTTGTGTCACTAAATCACAAGATTATTGGCATCTGGTAATATTAATTATTATTTATCCTAAAACCTTAAAATCTTTTTTTTTGTCTTGTTAAAAGATGACTTCCCACTATTACCAGTTAATTAATAACAACTAACAGGGATCATGATTATTTAATTTTTAATTTGGACCTGTTGGTAAGAATAGCAAGGATTATTTAATTTAAATTGTAATGACATGGTTAACTGCTATTATTTTTTTAATAATCTTCTCCTATAAATACTGCTTAGTTGTGGAGTCATTAGAACAAGTTCAAGAGATACAACTTAGAAGTCATCTTCTCTTTTGCAAAATTCTCCCTAAATTCTTGCCCTTCCTTCCTCAGCTCTAAGAACTTGTGTTCTACCTTATTCTTGTTTGTCGGATTAAATCATTAAGTGCTCAACGTAACTTTCAAATCGAAATTAGTTTTATCTTGAACAAGCTAAGCTACAAATCTCCTAGCACTTTGTGAAGGCAGCAGATAAAGTTTCAAGGAAAAAATGTAAATATCACACGACTCATATTTGTTAACTCGAAAAATTATTCTTCTTCTTCTTTTTTTTTTTTTTTTGGTTGTATGTATTATTAATATTTCGTGTTGAGAAGCCCGCTGCTTTCTATGCCACAAAAGAAATTATAAATTTCTTCCATCCCTACTTATTTTATATTACACACTACACCAAAAACATCATTTATCACCCAATAGAAACCACCGCTAAATATGTATATTCATTTCAATAAAGTAGCAGTTATAACCACCGATAAATATATCTATTTATTTATTATTTAAAATAATAGTGGGGTTCTTTATTTATTTCTTTAAAATATTAGTGGTGATTATTAAGTGTCTTTAATTTTTTTTTCACAAATAAATGTTTTTGTTGCTATTTTAAAACAACCGCTAAAAATATATTTATTTTGTAATTATATCGTTATATTTTTATAATTACCATTTAGTTATATTTTTCTAAAAAATCTCTATATTCAAAAGTGTATATTGCAATCACAAATAAAATTTAAATACATTTAATTTAATTTGAAAGAAAATCAATTATATTGTAACTACTATTTTTTAAATAATAATATTTAATAATAATCAATAATATTTGAGCATTGTACATTTGTACGCTACATATTAATTAAATTTCATACCAAACAAAAAAAATATATATTTATATGAAAATATAAACATTAACAATATCCCTTGTGAAGATTGGTGCTTGCTTTCTTCATTGGATATCTACATTATTAGAAAAATATAGTTTACGACTTATTATAATATAAAATTAGCAGGAGAGCAATTAATGCTCGAGGGCTAGTGGTAGAAGGATAAAATTATTGAGTTAATATATTCGTTTTATTCTGAAAATACATAGACTATAATGCTCCTAACACTTTTGATAAGATAACAAATAAGATTTTTTAGAAATAACAAAGTCCGGAGGGACATCATCGTAATACTGAGCGTCAAATTAAGAGCCAGCAACTTTAACAAGTGCATGAGCAACCTAGTTCACTGAACGCCTAATATGACAATACTAGAAAATTGTGTGTATCATATGACTTGAACAACATTGAAACACTATTAGTATCATATGATTTGAATTTATTAACCGAAAACGTTTTTTTTTGACCAACTTATTTTATAATACTGTAGCTATCTGGTTACCTAGGTAGTCAATTTATTATTAATATTTCGTATTGAGAAGCCTAATTTATAGCATTTGTACTGCCATATTTATTTATGTAATTTGTAGCTATCTGGTTACCTAGGTAGTAAATTTATTATTAATATTTTCGTGTTGAGAAACCTAAATTTATTAGCTAGCATTTGTACTGGCACATTTATTTATTTAATTTATTAGCTAGTATTTGTACTGACACATTTATTATTATTTTATTAGCGGACACATTTATTATTAGTATTTCGTCTTTGCTGCTTTCAATGCCATAAAGGAAGCTGTACTTTTTTTTTTTTTTTTTTTTTTTTTTTTTAACTACAATTAACATCTAACACTCAACATGATTATATATGTTGACATTTTTAATTAGGATGAGACTTGAACCTATAACCTTTCATTTGAAATAGTAACAATGATACCATCAAATCCCAAAGTACTTAGCATCTAGTATTGATTATTACTTTTCCAACATTTTCTATGTATGACATTAGGCAAAATTTTGTGTGAGACTGTCTCACATATCTTTATCCGTGAGACGGATCGAGTCA